>NC_068923.1:300000-380035 GCF_023091745.1 Budorcas taxicolor | reverse complement strand
CGAGAGGAAACAGGAGGGTCCCGCCCACATCCAGAGGAGCCCCGTTTCCGCCTCGTAGCTCGAGATGAGGTATCCTTTCCCTGCTTCGTCGGGAAAGATTTCCCGGCGTTCCCGTCACTTCTCAGGAGGAGGCCCTCTCAACAGGAACGGCGAGAGGAACTCCAGGGTCGTGCCACCATTCCAAGAGTCCCCCTGATTTCTCAGTCCATTCCAGAGGAATCTCTTTTCCTTTCACCGGCTCGTATTTCACGCCGAGGATCGACTCACACCAAGGTGGCACGTGGCACAGCCCTGTGGGAAAGCCTCGTGGGAAAGCCTCGAGGGAAAGCCTCGAGGGAAAGCCACAGATCCCCTGATCCACGTGACAGGAAACGTGACACTACTGCTGAAGCTCGGGAGCAAAGCGCACGTGCATGTCGCCACTTGAGACGAGGCCTGACTCCTCTGGGGAGACTCAGAAGCACCCCTAGATCCATGGCAACACTGGAGAGGAATCCTCAGGTTCCGGCCCCGATTCCACACAAGGATGAGGCCCCGGCATGGACGGGAGAGGAATCCCGAGAGGGACACTAGCAACTCGCATGGGGACTGGCCTTTCCTGAGGCCACCAGAGCGGGTCCCTGAGGTCCCCATCGTAACTCGAGAAGACCTGCCACAACTAGAGAAAATCCAGGAGGTTCTCCCCTCCAGGCGAGATGAGGCCCATTTCCACTGAGGCGTCTCGAGGCTGATCACACCTCACCTCTGGAACTTCGAAAGGGTCTTTCTCACCCTTGGTGCAAATGAAGAAGTTACCCGACATACCGGTCTTCACTCGAGAGGATACACGAGGATCCCGCCCACATCCAGAAGAGACCCGTTTCTGCCTCGTAGCTCGAGATGAGGGATCCTTTCCCTGCTTCGACGGGAAAGAGTTCCCGGCGTTCCCGTCGCATCTCAAGAGGAGGCCCTCTCAACAAGAACGGCGAGAGGAACTCCAGGGTCGTGCCACCATTCCAAGAGTCCCCCAGATGTCTCAGTCCATTCCAGAGGAAACTCTTTTCCCTTCACCGGCTCGTCTTTCACGCCGAGGATCGACTCACACCAAGGTGGCACGTGGCACGGCCCTGTGGGAAAGCCTCGTGGGAAAGCCTCAAGGGAAAGCCTCGAGGGAAAGCCACAGATCCCTTGATCCCGTGACAGGAAGCGTGACACTACTGCTGCAGCCCGGGAGGAAATCCCACGTGCATGCCCCCACTCGAGACGAGGCCTGACTCCCCTGGGGAGACTCAGAAGCACCCCAAGATCCATGGCAACACTGGAGAGGAATCCTCAGGTTCCGGCCCCGACTCCACACAAGGTCTTAGTCCCCGGCATGGACGGGAGAGGAATCCCGAGAGGGACCCTAGCAACTCGCATGGGAACTGGCCTTTCCTGAGGCCACCAGAGCGGGTCCCTGAGGTCCCCGTCGTAACTCGAGAAGACCTGCCACATCTCGAGAAAATCCAGGAGGTTCTCCCCTCCAGGCGAGATGAGGCCCATTTCCGCTGAGGCGTCTCGAGGCTGATCACACATCACCTCTGGATCTTCGAAAGGGTCCTTCACACCATTGGTGCAAATCAAGAATTTCCCCGACATACCACTCGAGAAAAATCACGAGGGTCCCGCCCACATCTAGAGGAGCCCCGTTTCCGCATCGTAGCTCGAGATGAGGGATCCTTTCCCTGCTTCGTCGGGAAAGAGTTCCCGGCGTTCCCGTCGCATCTCAAGAGGAGGCCCTCTCAACAGGAACGTCGAGAGGAACTCCAGGGTCGTGCCACCATTCCAAGAGTCCCCCAGATGTCTCAGTCCATTCCAGAGGAACCTCTTTTCCGTTCACCGGCTCGTCTTTCACGCCGAGGATCGACTCACACCAAGGTGGCACGTGGCACGGCCCTGTGGGAAAGCCTCGTGGGAAAGCCTCGAGGGAAAGCCTCGAGGGAAAGCCACAGATCCCTTGATCCACGTGACAGGAAGCGTGACACTACTGCCGCAGCTCCGGAGGAAAGCGCACGTGCATGCCCCCACTCGAGACGAGGCCTGACTCCCCTCGGGAGACTCAGAAGCACCCCAAGATCCATGGCAACACTGGAGAGGAATCCTCAGGTTCCGGCCCCGACTCCACACAAGGTCTTAGGCCCCGGCATGGACGGGAGAGTAATCCCGAGAGGGACCCAAGCAACTCGCATGGGGACTGGCCTTTCCTGAGGCCACCAGAGCGGGTCCCGAAGTCCCCGTCGTAACTCGAGAAGACAGGCCGCAACTCGAGAAAATCCAGGAGGTTTCCCCCTCCAGGAGAGATGAGGCCCATTTCCGCTGAGGCGTCTCGAGGCTGATCACACCTCACCTCTGGAACTTCGAAAGGGTCCTTCACACCCTTGGTGCAAATCATGAGGCTCCCCGACATACCCGTCTCCATTCGAGAGGAAACACGAGGGTCCCGCCCACATCCAGAGGAGCCCGTTTCCGCCTCGTAGCTCGAGATGAGGCATCCTTTCCCTGCTTCGTCGGGAAAGAGTTCCCGACGTTCCCGTCGCATCTCAAGAGGAGGCCCTCTCAACAGGATCGGCGAGAGGAACTCCAGGGACGTGCCACCATTCCAAGAGTCCCCCAGATGTCTCAGTCCATTCCAGAGGAACCTCTTTTCCGTTCACCGGCTCGTCTTTCACGCCGAGGATCGACTCACACCAAGGTGCACGTGGCACGGCCCTGTGGGAAGCCTCGTGGGAAAGCCTCGAGGGAAAGCCTCCAGGGAAAGCCACAGATCCCTTGATCCACGTGACAGGAAGCGTGACATTACTGCTGCAGCTCGGGAGGAAAGCGCACGTGCATGCCCCCACTCGAGAAGTGGCCTGAATCCCCTGGGGAGACTCAGAAGCACCCCAAGATCCATGGCAACACTGGAGAGAAATCCTCAGGTTCCGGCCCCGACTCCACACAAGGTCTTAGGCTCCGACATGGACGAGAGAGGAATCCCGAGAGGGCCCCTAGCAACTCGCATAGGGACTGGACTTTCCTGAGGCCACCAGAGCGGGTCCCTGAGGTCCCCGTCGTAACTCGAGAAGACCTGCCGCAACTCGAGAAAATCCAGGAGGTTCTCCCCTCCAGGAGAGATGAGGCCCATTTCCGCTGAGGCGTCTCGAGGCTGATCACACCTCACCTCTGGAACTTCGAAAGGGTCCTTCACACCCTTGGTGCAAATCAAGAAGCTCCCCGACATACCCGTCTCCACTCGAGAGGAAACACGAGGGTCCCCGCCCACATCCAGAGGAGCCCCGTTTCCGCCTCGTAGCTCAGGATGAGGTATCCTTTCCCTGCTTCGTCGGGAAAGAGTTACGGCGTTCCATCACTTCTCAAGAGGAGGCCCTCTCAACAGGAACGGCGAGAGGAACTCCAGGGTCGTGCCACCATTCCAAGAGTCCCCCAGATTTCTCAGTCCATTCCAGAGGAACCGCTTTTCCCTTAACCGGCTGCTCTTTCACGCCGAGGATCGATTCCCACCAAGGTGGCACTTGGCACAGCCCTGTGGGAAAGCCTCGTGGGAAAGCCTCGAGGGAAAGCCTCGAGGGAAAGCCACAGATCCCTTGATCCACGTGACAGGAAGCGTGACACTACTGCCGCAGCTCGGGAGGAAAGCGCACGTGCATGCCCCCACTTGAGACGAGGCCTGACTCCCCTCGGGAGACTCAGAAGCACCCCAAGATCCATGGCAACACTGGAGAGGAATCCTCAGGTTCCGGCCCCGACTCCACACAAGGTCTTAGGCCCCGGCATGGACGGGAGAGGAATCCCGAGAGGGACCCTAGGAACTCGCATAGGGACTGGCCTTTCCTGAGGCCACCAGAGCGGGTCCCGAAGTCCCCGTCGTAACTCGAGAAGACAGGCCGCAACGCGAGAAAATCCAGGAGGTTCTCCCCTCCAGGAGAGATGAGGCCCATTTCGGCTGAGGGGTCTCGAGGCTGATCACACCTCACCTCTGGAACTTCGAAAGGGTCCTTCACACCCTTGGTGCAAATCAAGAAGCTCCACGACATACCCGTCTCCATTCGAGAGGAAATACGAGGGTCCCGCCCACATCCAGAGGAGCCCCGTTTCCGCATCGTAGCTCGAGATGAGGCATCCTTTCCCTGCTTCGTCGGAAAGAGTTCCCGACGTTCCCGTCGCATCTCAAGAGGAGGCCCTCTCAACAGGAACGGCGAGAGGAACTCCAGGGTCGTTCCACCATTCCAAGAATCCTCAGAGGTCTCAGTCCATTCCAGAGGAACCTCTTTTCCCTTCACCGGCTCGTCTTTCACGCCGAGGATCGACTCACACCAAGGTGGCACGTGGCACGGCCCTGTGGGAAAGCCTCGTGGGAAAACCTCGAGGGAAAGCCTCGAGGGAAAGCCACAGATCCCTTGATCCCGTGACAGGAAGCGTGACACTACTGCTGCAGCTCGGGAGGAAAGCGCACGTGCATGCCCCCACTCGAGACGAGGCCTGACTCCCCTGGGGAGACTCAGAAGCACCCCAAGATCCATGGCAACACCGGAGAGGAATCCTCAGGTTCCGGCCCCGATTCCACACAAGGACTGAGGCCCGGCATGGACGGGAGAGGAATCCCGAGAGGGACCCTAGCAACTCGCATGGGGACTGGCCTTTCCTGAGGCCACCAGAGCGGGTCCCTGAGGTCCCCGTCGTAACTCGAGAAGACCTGCCGCAACTCGAGAAAATCCAGGAGGTTTTTCCCGTCCAGACGTGATGAGGCCCATTTCCGCTGAGGCATCTCGAGGCTGATCACACCTCACCTCTGGAACATCGAATGGGTCTTTCACACCCTTGGTGCAAATCAAGAAGTTCCCCGACATACCCGTCTCCACTCGAGAGGAAACACGAAGTTCCCGCCCACATCCAGAGGAGCCCCGTTTCCGCCTCGTAGCTCGAGATGAGGGATCCTTTCCCTGCTTCGTCGGGAAAGAGTTCCCGGCGTTCCCGTCGCATCTCAAGAGGAGGCCCTCTCAACAGGAACGGCGAGAGGAACTCCAGGGTCGTGCCACCATTCCAAGAGTCCCCCAGATGTCTCAGTCCATTCCAGAGGAACCTCTTTTCCCTTCACCGGCTCGTCTTTCACGCCGAGGATCGACTCACACCAAGGTGGCACGTGGCACGGCCCTGTGGGAAAGCCTCGTGGGAAAGCCTCGAGGGAAAGCCTCGAGGGAAAGCCACAGATCCCTTGATCCACGTAACAGGAAGCGTGACACTACTGCTGAAGCTCGGGAGCAAAGCGCACGTGCATGTCGCCACTTGAGACGAGGCCTGACTCCTCTGGGGAGACTCAGAAGCACCTCTAGATCCATTGCAACACTGGAGAGGAATCCTCAGGTTCCGGCCCCGATTCCACACAAGGACTGAGGCTCCGGCATGGACGGGAGAGGAATCCCGAGAGGGACCCTAGCATCTCGCATGGGGACTGGCCTTTCCTGAGGCCACCAGAGCGGGTCCCTGAGGTCCCCATCGTAACTCGAGAAGACCTGCCGCAACTCGAGAAAATCCAGGAGGTTCTCCCCTCCAGGCGAGATGAGTCCCATTTCCACTGAGGCGTCTCGAGGCTGATCACACCTCACCTCTGGAACTTCGAAAGTGTCCTTCTCACCCTTGGTGCAAACGAAGAAGTTACCCGACATACCCGTCTTCACTCGAGAGGATACACGAGGATCCCGCCCACATCCAGAAGAGACCCGTTTCTGCCTCGTAGTTCGAGATGAGGGATCCTTTCCCTGCTTCGATGGGAAAGAGTTCCCGGCGTTCCCGTCGCATCTCAAGAGGAGGCCCTCTCAACAAGAACGGAGAGAGGAACTCCAGGGTCGTGCCACCACTCCAAGAGTCCCCCAGATGTCTCAGTCTATTCCAGAAGAACCTCTTTTCCCTTCACCGGCTCGTCTTTCACGCCGAGGATCGACTCACACCAAGGTGGCACGTGGCACGGCCCTGTGGGAAAGCCTCGTGGGAAAGCCTCGAGGGAAAGCCTCGAGGGAAAGCCACAGATCCCTTGATCCCGTGACAGGAAGCGTGACACTACTGCTGCAGCTCGGGAGGAAAGCGCACGTGCATGGCCCCACTCGAGACGAGGCCTGACTCCCCTGGGGAGACTCAGAAGCACCCCAAGATCCATGGCAACACTGGAGAGGAATCCTCAGGTTCCGGTCCCGACTCCACACAAGGTCTTAGGCCCCAGCATGGACGGGAACGGAATCCCGAGGGGGACCCTAGCAACTCGCATGGGGACTGGCCTTTCCTGAGGCCACCAGAGCGGGTCCCTGAGGTCCCCGTCGTAACTCGAGAAGACCTGCCGCAACTCGAGAAAATCCAGGAGGTTCTCCCTCCAGGCGAGATGAGGCCCATTTCCGCTGAGGCGTCTCGAAGCTAATTACACCTCACCTCTGGAACTTCGAAAGGTTCCTTCACACCCTTGGTGCAAATCAAGAAGCTCCCCGACATACCCGTCTCCACTCGAGAGGAAACACGAGGGTCCCGCCCACATCCAGAGGAGCCCCGTTTCCGCCTCGTAGCTCGAGATGAGGGATCCTTTCCCTGCTTCGTCGGGAAAGAGTTCCCGGCGTTCCCGTCGCATCTCAAGAGGAGGCCCTCTCAACAGGAACGGCGAGAGGAACTCCAGGGTCGTGCCACCATTCCAAGAGTCCCCCAGATGTCTCAGTCCATTCCAGAGGAGACTCTTTTCCCTTCACCGGCTCGTCTTTCACGCCGAGGATCGACTCACACCAAGGTGGCACGTGGCACGTCCCTGTGGGAAAGCCTCGTGGGAAAGCCTCGTGGGAAAGCCTCGAGGGAAAGCCTCGAGGGATATACACAGATCCCTTGATCCCGTGACAGGAAGCGTGACACTACTGCTGCAGCTCGGGAGGAAAGCGCACGTGCATGCCCCCACTCGAGAAGAGGCCTGACTCCCCTGGGGAGACTCAGAAGCACACCAAGATCCATGGCAACACGGGAGAGGAATCCTCAGTTTCCGGCCCCGACTAGACAGAAGGTCTTAGGCCCTGGCATGGACGAGAGAGGAATACCGAGAGGGCCCCTAGCAACTCGCATAGGGACTGGCCTTTCCTCAGGCCACCAGAGCGGGTCCCTGAGGTCCCCATCGTAACTCGAGAAGACCTGCCGCAACTCGAGAAAATCCAGGAGGTTCTCCCCTCCAGGCGAGATGAGGCCCATTTCCGCTGAGGCTTCTCGAGGCTGATCACACCTCACCTCTGGATCTTCGAAAGGGTCCTTCACACCCTTGGTGCAAATCAGGAAGCTCCCCGACATACCCGTCTCCACTCGAGAGGAAACACGAGGGTCCCGCCCACATCCAGAGGAGCCCCGTTTCTGCTTCGTAGCTAGAGATGAGGCATCCTTTCCCTGCTTCGTCGGGAAAGAGTTCCCAGCGTTCCCGTCGCATCTCAAGAGGAGGCCCTCTCAACAGGAACGGCGAGAGGAACTCCAGGGTCGTGCCACCATTCAAGAGTCCCCCAGATGTCTCAGTCCATTCCAGAGGAACCTCTTTTCCCTTCACCGGCTAGTCTTTGACGCCGAGGATCGACTCACACCAAGGTGGCACGAGGCACGGCCCTGTGGGAAAGCCTCGTGGGAAAGCCTCGAGGGAAAGCCTGGAGGGAAAGCCACAGATCCCTTGATCCCGTGACAGGAAGCGTGACACTATTGCTGCAGCTCGGGAGGAAAGTCCACGTGCATGCCCCCACTCGAGACTAGGCCTGACTCCCTTGGCGAGATTCAGAAGCACCCCAAGATCCATGGCAACACTGGAGAGGAATCCTCAGGTTCCGGCCCCGACTCCACACAAGGTCTTAGGCCCCGGCATGGACGGGAGAGGAATCCCGAGAGGGACCCTAGCAACTCGCATGGGGACTGGCCTTTCCTGAGGCCACCAGAGCGGGTCCCTGAGGTCCCCGTCGTAACTCGAGAAGACCTGCCGCATCTCGAGAAAATCCAGGAGGTTCTCCCCTCCAGGCGAGATGAGGCCAATTTCCGCTGAGGCGTCTCGAGGCTGATCACACCTCACCTCTGGAACTTCGAAAGGGTCCTTCACAACCTTGGTACAAATCAAGAAGTTCCCCGACATACTACTCGAGAGGAAACACGAGGGTCCCGCCCACATCCAGAGGAGCCCCGTTTCTGCCTCGTAGCTCGAGATGAGGCATCCTTTCCCTGCTTCGTTGGGAAAGAGTTCCTGGCGTTCCCGTCGCATCTCAAGAGGAAGCTCTCTCACCAGGAACGGCGAGAGGAACTCCAGGGTCGTGCCACCATTCCAAGAGTCCCCCAGATGTCTCAGTCCATTCCAGAGGAACCTCTTTTCACTTCACCGGATCGTCTTTCACGCCGAGGATCGACTTACACCAAGGTGGCACTTGGCACGGCCCTGTGGGAAAGTCTCGTGGGAAAGCCTCGAGGGAAAGCCTCGAGGGAAAGCCACAGATCCCTTGATCCCGTGACAGGAAGCGTGACACTACTGCTGCAGCTCGGGAGGAAAGCGCACGTGCATGCCCCCACTCGAGACGAGGCCTGACTCCCCTGGGGAGACTCAGAAGCACCCCAAGATCCATGGCAACACCGGAGAGGAATCCTCAGGTTCCGGCCCCGATTCCACACAAGGACTGAGGCCCGGCATGGACGGGAGAGGAATCCCGAGAGGGACCCTAGCAACTCGCATGGGGACTGGCCTTTCCTGAGGCCACCAGAGCGGGTCCCTGAGGTCCCCGTCGTAACTCGAGAAGACCTGCCGCAACTCGAGAAAATCCAGGAGGTTTTCCCGTCCAGACGTGCTGAGGCCCATTTCCGCTGAGGCATCTCGAGGCTGATCACTCCTCACCTCTGGAACTTCGAAAGGGTCTTTCACACCCTTGGTGCAAATCAAGAAGTTCCCCGACATACCCGTCTCCACTCGAGAGGAAACACGAAGTTCCCGCCCACATCCAGAGGAGCCCCGTTTCCGCCTCGTAGCTCGAGATGAGGGATCCTTTCCCTGCTTCGTCGGGAAAGAGTTCCCGGCGTTCCCGTCGCATCTCAAGAGGAGGCCCTCTCAACAGGAACGGCGAGAGGAACTCCAGGGTCGTGCCACCATTCCAAGAGTCCCCCAGATGTCTCAGTCCATTCCAGAGGAACCTCTTTTCCCTTCACCGGCTCGTCTTTCACGCCGAGGATCGACTCACACCAAGGTGGCACGTGGCACGGCCCTGTGGGAAAGCCTCGTGGGAAAGCCTCGAGGGAAAGCCTCGAGGGAAAGCCACAGATCCCTTGATCCACGTAACAGGAAGCGTGACACTACTGCTGAAGCTCGGGAGCAAAGCGCACGTGCATGTCGCCACTTGAGACGAGGCCTGACTCCTCTGGGGAGACTCAGAAGCACCCCTAGATCCATTGCAACACTGGAGAGGAATCCTCAGGTTCCGGCCCCGATTCCACACAAGGACTGAGGCCCCGGCATGGACGGGAGAGGAATCCCGAGAGGGACCCTAGCAACTCGCATGGGGACTGGCCTTTCCTGAGGCCACCAGAGCGGGTCCCTGAGGTCCCCATCGTAACTCGAGAAGACCTGCCGCAACTCGAGAAAATCCAGGAGGTTCTCCCCTCCAGGCGAGATGAGTCCCATTTCCACTGAGGCGTCTCGAGGCTGATCACACCTCACCTCTGGAACTTCGAAAGTGTCCTTTTCACCCTTGGTGCAAACGAAGAAGTTACCCGACATACCCGTCTTCACTCGAGAGGATACACGAGGATTCCGCCCACATCCAGAAGAGACCCGTTTCTGCCTCGTAGTTCGAGATGAGGGATCCTTTCCCTGCTTCGATGGGAAAGAGTTCCCGGCGTTCCCGTCGCATATCAAGAGGAGGCCCTCTCAACAAGAACTGAGAGAGGAACTCCAGGGTCGTGCCACCACTCCAAGAGTCCCCCAGATGTCTCAGTCTATTCCAGAAGAACCTCTTTTCCCTTCACCGGCTCGTCTTTCACGCCGAGGATCGACTCACACCAAGGTGGCACGTGGCACGGCCCTGTGGGAAAGCCTCGTGGGAAAGCCTCGAGGGAAAGCCTCGAGGGAAAGCCACAGATCCCTTGATCCCGTGACAGGAAGCGTGACACTACTGCTGCAGCTCGGGAGGAAAGCGCACGTGCATGCCCCCACTCGAGACGAGGCCTGACTCCCCTGGGGAGACTCAGAAGCACCCCAAGATCCATGGCAACACTGGAGAGGAATCCTCAGGTTCCGGTCCCGACTCCACACAAGGTCTTAGGCCCCAGCATGGACGGGAACGGAATCCCGAGTGGGACCCTAGCAACTCGCATGGGGACTGGCCTTTCCTGAGGCCACCAGAGCGGGTCCCTGAGGTCCCCGTCGTAACTCGAGAAGACCTGCCGCAACTCGAGAAAATCCAGGAGGTTTTCCCGTCCAGACGTGCTGAGGCCCATTTCCGCTGAGGCATCTCGAGGCTGATCACACCTCACCTCTGGAACTTCGAAAGGGTCTTTCACACCCTTGGTGCAAATCAAGAAGTTCCCCGACATACCCGTCTCCACTCGAGAGGAAACACGAAGTTCCCGCCCACATCCAGAGGAGCCCCGTTTCCGCCTCGTAGCTCGAGATGAGGGATCCTTTCCCTGCTTCGTCGGGAAAGAGTTCCCGGCGTTCCCGTCGCATCTCAAGAGGAGGCCCTCTCAACAGGAACGGCGAGAGGAACTCCAGGGTCGTGCCACCATTCCAAGAGTCCCCCAGATGTCTCAGTCCATTCCAGAGGAACCTCTTTTCCCTTCACCGGCTCGTCTTTCACGCCGAGGATCGACTCACACCAAGGTGGCACGTGGCACGGCCCTGTGGGAAAGCCTCGTGGGAAAGCCTCGAGGGAAAGCCTCGAGGGAAAGCCACAGATCCCTTGATCCACGTAACAGGAAGCGTGACACTACTGCTGAAGCTCGGGAGCAAAGCGCACGTGCATGTCGCCACTTGAGACGAGGCCTGACTCCTCTGGGGAGACTCAGAAGCACCCCTAGATCCATTGCAACACTGGAGAGGAATCCTCAGGTTCCGGCCCCGATTCCACACAAGGACTGAGGCCCCGGCATGGACGGGAGAGGAATCCCGAGAGGGACCCTAGCAACTCGCATGGGGACTGGCCTTTCCTGAGGCCACCAGAGCGGGTCCCTGAGGTCCCCATCGTAACTCGAGAAGACCTGCCGCAACTCGAGAAAATCCAGGAGGTTCTCCCCTCCAGGCGAGATGAGTCCCATTTCCACTGAGGCGTCTCGAGGCTGATCACACCTCACCTCTGGAACTTCGAAAGTGTCCTTTTCACCCTTGGTGCAAACGAAGAAGTTACCCGACATACCCGTCTTCACTCGAGAGGATACACGAGGATTCCGCCCACATCCAGAAGAGACCCGTTTCTGCCTCGTAGTTCGAGATGAGGGATCCTTTCCCTGCTTCGATGGGAAAGAGTTCCCGGCGTTCCCGTCGCATCTCAAGAGGAGGCCCTCTCAACAAGAACTGAGAGAGGAACTCCAGGGTCGTGCCACTACTCCAAGAGTCCCCCAGATGTCTCAGTCTATTCCAGAAGAACCTCTTTTCCCTTCACCGGCTCGTCTTTCACGCCGAGGATCGACTCACACCAAGGTGGCACGTGGCACGGCCCTGTGGGAAAGCCTCGTGGGAAAGCCTCGAGGGAAAGCCTCGAGGGAAAGCCACAGATCCCTTGATCCCGTGACAGGAAGCGTTACACTACTGCTGCAGCTCGGGAGGAAAGCGCACGTGCATGCCCCCACTCGAGACGAGGCCTGACTCCCCTGGGGAGACTCAGAAGCACCCCAAGATCCATGGCAACACTGGAGAGGAATCCTCAGGTTCCGGTCCCGACTCCACACAAGGTCTTAGGCCCCAGCATGGACGGGAACGGAATCCCGAGGGGGACCCTAGCAACTCGCATGGGGACTGGCCTTTCCTGAGGCCACCAGAGCGGGTCCCTGAGGTCCCCGTCGTAACTCGAGAAGACCTGCCGCAACTCGAGAAAATCCAGGAGGTTCTCCCTCCAGGCGAGATGAGGCCCATTTCCGCTGAGGCGTCTCGAAGCTAATTACACCTCACCTCTGGAACTTCGAAAGGTTCCTTCACACCCTTGGTGCAAATCAAGAAGCTCCCCGACATACCCGTCTCCACTCGAGAGGAAACACGAGGGTCCCGCCCACATCCAGAGGAGCCCCGTTTCCGCCTCGTAGCTCGAGATGAGGGATCCTTTCCCTGCTTCGTCGGGAAAGAGTTCCCGGCGTTCCCGTCGCATCTCAAGAGGAGGCCCTCTCAACAGGAACGGCGAGAGGAACTCCAGGGTCGTGCCACCATTCCAAGAGTCCCCCAGATGTCTCAGTCCATTCCAGAGGAAACTCTTTTCCCTTCACCGGCTCGTCTTTCACGCCGAGGATCGACTCACACCAAGGTGGCACGTGGCACGTCCCTGTGGGAAAGCCTCGTGGGAAAGCCTCGTGGGAAAGCCTCGAGGGAAAGCCTCGAGGGATATACACAGATCCCTTGATCCCGTGACAGGAAGCGTGACACTACTGCTGCAGCTCGGGAGGAAAGTGCACGTGCATGCCCCCACTCGAGAAGAGGCCTTACTCCCCTGGGGAGACTCAGAAGCACACCAAGATCCATGGCAACACGGGAGAGGAATCCTCAGTTTCCGGCCCCGACTAGACAGAAGGTCTTAGGCCCTGGCATGGACGAGAGAGGAATACCGAGAGGGCCCCTAGCAACTCGCATAGGGACTGGCCTTTCCTCAGGACACCAGAGCGGGTCCCTGAGGTCCCCATCGTAACTCGAGAAGACCTGCCGCAACTCGAGAAAATCCAGGAGGTTCTCCCCTCCAGGCGAGATGAGGCCCATTTCCGCTGAGGCTTCTCGAGGCTGATCACACCTCACCTCTGGATCTTCGAAAGGGTCCTTCACACCCTTGGTGCAAATCAGGAAGCTCCCCGACATACCCGTCTCCACTCGAGAGGAAACACGAGGGTCCCGCCCACATCCAGAGGAGCCCCGTTTCTGCTTCGTAGCTCGAGATGAGGCATCCTTTCCCTGCTTCGTCGGGAAAGAGTTCCCAGCCTTCCCGTCGCAACTCAAGAGGAGGCCCTCTCAACAGGAACGGCGAGAGGAACTCCAGGGTCGTGCCACCATTCCAAGAGTCCCCCAGATGTCTCAGTCCATTCCAGAGGAACCTCTTTTCCCTTCACCGGCTAGTCTTTCACGCCGAGGATCGACTCACACCAAGGTGGCACGAGGCACGGCCCTGTGGGAAAGCCTCGTGGGAAAGCCTCGAGGGAAAGCCTGGAGGGAAAGCCACAGATCCCTTGATCCCGTGACAGGAAGCGTGACACTATTGCTGCAGCTCGGGAGGAAAGCCCACGTGCATGCCCCCACTCGAGACTAGGCCTGACTCCCTTGGCGAGATTCAGAAGCACCCCATGATCCATGGCAACACTGGAGAGGAATCCTCAGGTTCCGGCCCCGACTCCACACAAGGTCTTAGGCCCTGGCATGGACGGGAGAGGAATCCCGAGAGGGACCCTAGCAACTCGCATGGGGACTGGCCTTTCCTGAGGCCAGCAGAGCGGGTCCCTGAGGTCCCCGTCGTAACTCGAGAAGACCTGCCGCATCTCGAGAAAATCCAGGAGGTTCTCCCCTCCAGGCGAGATGAGGCCCATTTCCGCTGAGGCATCTCGAGGCTGATCACACCTCACCTCTGGAACTTCGAAAGGGTCCTTCACAACCTTGGTACAAATCAAGAAGTTCCCCGACATACTACTCGAGAGGAAACACGAGGGTCCCGCCCACATCCAGAGGAGCCCCGTTTCTGCCTCGTAGCTCGAGATGAGGCATCCTTTCCCTGCTTCGTTGGGAAAGAGTTCCTGGCGTTCCCGTCGCATCTCAAGAGGAAGCTCTCTCACCAGGAACGGCGAGAGGAACTCCAGGGTCGTGCCACCATTCCAAGAGTCCCCCAGATGTCTCAGTCCATTCCAGAGGAACCTCTTTTCACTTCACCGGATCGTCTTTCACGCCGAGGATCGACTTACACCAAGGTGGCACTTGGCACGGCCCTGTGGGAAAGTCTCGTGGGAAAGCCTCGAGGGAAAGCCTCGAGGGAAAGCCACAGATCCCTTGATCCCGTGACAGGAAGCGTGATACTACTGCTGCAGCTCGGGAGGAAAGCGCACGTGCATGCCCCCACTCGAGACGAGGCCTGACTCCCCTGGGGAGACTCAGAAGCACCCCAAGATCCATGGCAACACTGGAGAGGAATCCTCAGGTTCCGGCCCCGACTCCACACAAGGTCTTCGGCCCCGGCATGGACGGGAGAGGAATCCCGAGAGGGACACTAGCAACTCGCATGGGGACTGGCCTTTCATGAGGCCACCAGAGCGGGTCCCTGAGGTCCCCGTCTTAACTCGAGAAGACCTGCCGAAACTCGAGAAAATCCAGGAGGTTCTCCCCTCCAGGCGAGATGAGGCCCATTTCCGCTGAGGCGTCTCGAGGCTGATCATACCTCATCTCTGGAACTTCGAAAGGGTCCTTCACACCCTGGGTGCGAGTCAAGAAGTTCCCCGACATACCCGTCTCCACTCGAGAGGAAACACGAGGGTCCCGCCCACATCCAGAGGAGCCCCGTTTCCGCCTCGTAGCTCGAGATGAGGGATCCTTTCCCAGCTTCGTCGGGAAAGAGTTCCCGGCGTTCCCGTCGCATCTCAAGAGGAGGCCCTCTCAACAGGAACGGCGAGAGGAACTTCACGGTCGTGCCACCATTCCAAGAGTCCCCCAGATGTCTCAGTCCATTCCAGAGGAACCTCTTTTCACTTCACCGGATCGTCTTTCACGCCGAGGATCGACTTACACCAAGGTGGCACTTGGCACGGCCCTGTGGGAAAGTCTCGTGGGAAAGCCTGGAGGGAAAGCCTCGAGGGAAAGCCACAGATCCCTTGATCCCGTGACAGGAAGCGTGACACTACTGCTGCAGCTCGGGAGGAAAGCGCACGTGCATGCCCCCACTTGAGACGAGGCCTGACTCCCCTGGGGAGACTCAGAAGCACCCCAAGATCCATGGCAACACTGGAGAGGAATCCTCAGGTTCCGGCCCCGATTCCACACAAGGACTGAGGCCCCGGCATGGACGGGAGAGGAATCCCGAGACGGCCCCTAACATCTCGCATGGGGACTGGCCTTTCCTGAGGCCACCAGAGCGGGTCCCTGAGGTCCCCATCCTAACTCGAGAAGACCTGCCGCAACTCGAGAAAATCCAGGAGGTTCTCCCCTCCAGGCGAGATGAGGCCCATTTCCTCTGAGGCGTCTCGAGGCTGATCACACCTCACCTCTGGAACTTCGAAAGGGTCCTTCTCACCCTTGGTGCAAATGAAGAAGTTACCCGACATACCCGTCTTCACTCGAGAGGATACACGAGGATCCCGCCCACATCCAGAAGAGACCCGTTTCTGCCTCGTAGCTCGAGATGAGGGATCCTTTCCCTGCTTCGTCGGGAAAGAGTTCCCAGCGTTCCCGTCGCATCTCAAGAGGAGGCCCTCTCAACAAGAACGGCGAGAGGAACTCCAGGGTCGTGCCACCATTCCAAGAGTCCCCCAGATGTCTCAGTCTATTCCAGAGGAACCTCTTTTCCCTTCACCGGCTCGTCTTTCACGCCGAGGATCGACTCACACCAAGGTGGCACGTGGCACGGCCCTGTGGGAAAGCCTCGTGGGAAAGCCTCGAGGGAAAGCCTCGAGGGAAAGCCACAGATCCCTTGATCCCGTGATAGGAAGCGTGACACTACTGCTGCAGCTCGGGAGGAAAGCGCACGTGCATGCCCCCACTCGAGAAGAGGCCTGACTCCCCTGGGGAGACTCAGAAGCACCCCAAGATCCATGGCAACACGGGAGAGGAATCCTCAGTTTCCGGCCCCGACTAGACACAAGGTCTTAGGCCCCGGCATGGACGAGAGAGGAATCCCGAGAGGGCCCCTAGCAACTCGCATAGGGACGGGCCTTTCCTGAGGCCAACAGAGCGGGTCCCTGAAGTCCCCGTGGTAACTCGAGAAGACCTGCCGCAACTCGAGAAAATCCAGGAGGTTCTCCCCTCCAGGCAAGATGAGGCCCATTTCCGCTGAGGCGTCTCGAGGCTGATCACACCTCACCTCTGGAACTTCGAAAGGGTCCTTCACACCCTTGGTGGAAATCAAGAAGTTCCCCGACATACTACTCGAGAGGAAACACGAGGGTCCCGCTCACATCCAGAGGAGCCCCGTTTCTGCCTCGTAGCTCGAGATGAGGGATCCTTTCCCAGCTTCGTCGGGAAAGAGTTCCCGGCGTTCCCGTCGCATCTCAAGAGGTGGCCCTCTCAACAGGAACGGCGAGAGGAACTTCAGGGTCGTGCCACCATTCCAAGAGTCCCCCAGATGTCTCAGTCCATTCCAGAGGAACCTCTTTTCACTTCACCGGATCGTCTTTCACGCCGAGGATCGACTTACACCAAGGTGGCACTTGGCACGGCCCTGAGGGAAAGTCTCGTGGGAAAGCCTGGAGGGAAAGCCTCGAGGGAAAGCCACAGATCCCTTGATCCCGTGACAGGAAGCGTGACACTACTGCTGCAGCTCGGGAGGAAAGCGCACGTGCATGCCCCCACTCGAGACGAGGCCTGACTCCCCTGGGGAGACTCAGAAGCACCCCAAGATCCATGGCAACACCGGAGAGGAATCCTCAGGTTCCGGCCCCGATTCCACACAAGGACTGAGGCCCGGCATGGACGGGAGAGGAATCCCGAGAGGGACCCTAGCAACTCGCATGGGGACTGGCCTTTCCTGAGGCCACCAGAGCGGGTCCCTGAGGTCCCCGTCGTAACTCGAGAAGACCTGCCGCAACTCGAGAAAATCCAGGAGGTTTTCCCGTCCAGACGTGATGAGGCCCATTTCCGCTGAGGCATCTCGAGGCTGATCACACCTCACCTCTGGAACTTCGAAAGGGTCTTTCACACCCTTGGTGCAAATCAAGAAGTTCCCCGACATACCCGTCTCCACTCGAGAGGAAACACGAAGTTCCCGCCCACATCCAGAGGAGCCCCGTTTCCGCCTCGTAGCTCGAGATGAGGGATCCTTTCCCTGCTTCGTCGGGAAAGAGTTCCCGGCGTTCCCGTCGCATCTCAAGAGGAGGCCCTCTCAACAGGAACGGCGAGAGGAACTCCAGGGTCGTGCCACCATTCCAAGAGTCCCCCAGATGTCTCAGTCCATTCCAGAGGAACCTCTTTTCCCTTCACCGGCTCGTCTTTCACGCCGAGGATCGACTCACACCAAGGTGGCACGTGGCACGGCCCTGTGGGAAAGCCTCGTGGGAAAGCCTCGAGGGAAAGCCTCGAGGGAAAGCCACAGATCCCTTGATCCACGTAACAGGAAGCGTGACACTACTGCTGAAGCTCGGGAGCAAAGCGCACGTGCATGTCGCCACTTGAGACGAGGCCTGACTCCTCTGGGGAGACTCAGAAGCACCCCTAGATCCATTGCAACACTGGAGAGGAATCCTCAGGTTCCGGCCCCGATTCCACACAAGGACTGAGGCCCCGGCATGGACGGGAGAGGAATCCCGAGAGGGACCCTAGCAACTCGCATGGGGACTGGCCTTTCCTGAGGCCACCAGAGCGGGTCCCTGAGGTCCCCATCGTAACTCGAGAAGACCTGCCGCAACTCGAGAAAATCCAGGAGGTTCTCCCCTCCAGGCGAGATGAGTCCCATTTCCACTGAGGCGTCTCGAGGCTGATCACACCTCACCTCTGGAACTTCGAAAGTGTCCTTCTCACCCTTGGTGCAAACGAAGAAGTTACCCGACATACCCGTCTTCACTCGAGAGGATACACGAGGATCCCGCCCACATCCAGAAGAGACCCGTTTCTGCCTCGTAGTTCGAGATGAGGGATCCTTTCCCTGCTTCGATGGGAAAGAGTTCCCGGCGTTCCCGTCGCATCTCAAGAGGAGGCCCTCTCAACAAGAACGGAGAGAGGAACTCCAGGGTCGTGCCACCACTCCAAGAGTCCCCCAGATGTCTCAGTCTATTCCAGAAGAACCTCTTTTCCCTTCACCGGCTCGTCTTTCACGCCGAGGATCGACTCACACCAAGGTGGCACGTGGCACGGCCCTGTGGGAAAGCCTCGTGGGAAAGCCTCGAGGGAAAGCCTCGAGGGAAAGCCACAGATCCCTTGATCCCGTGACAGGAAGCGTGATACTACTGCTGCAGCTCGGGAGGAAAGCGCACGTGCATGCCCCCACTCGAGACGAGGCCTGACTCCCCTGGGGAGACTCAGAAGCACCCCAAGATCCATGGCAACACTGGAGAGGAATCCTCAGGTTCCGGCCCCGACTCCACACAAGGTCTTCGGCCCCGGCATGGACGGGAGAGGAATCCCGAGATGGCCCCTAGCAACTCGCATGGGGACTGGTCTTTCCTGAGGCCACCAGAGCGGGTCCCTGAGGTCCCCGTCGTAACTCGAGAAGACCTGCCGCAACTCGAGAAAATCCAGGAGGTTCCCCCGTCCAGGCGAGATGAGGCCCATTTCCGCTGAGGCGTCTCGAGGCTGATCACACCTCACCTCTGGAACTTCGAAAGGGTCCTTCACACCCTTGGTGCAAATCAAGAAGCTCCCCGACATACCCGTCTCCACTCGAGAGGAAACACGAGTGTCCCGCCCACATCCAGAGGAGCCCCGTTTCTGCCTCGTAGCTCGAGATGAGGCATCCTTTCCCTGCTTCGTCGGGAAAGAGTTCCCGGCGTTCCCGTCGCATGTCAAGAGGAGGCCCTCTCAACAGGAAAGGCGAGAGGAACTCCAGGGTCGTGCCACCATTCCAAGAGTCCCCCAGATGTCTCAGTCCATTCCAGGGGAACCTCTTTTCCCTTCACCGGCTCGTCTTTCACGCCGAGGATCGACTCACACCAAGGTGCCACGTGGCACGGCCCTGTGGGAAAGCCTCGTGGGAAAGCCTCGAGGGAAAGCCTCGAGTGAAAGCCTCGAGGGAAAGCCACAGATCCCTTGATCCCGTGACAGGAAGCGTGACACTACTGCTGCAGCCCGGGAGGAAATCGCACGTGCATGCCCCCACACGAGACGAGGCCTGACTCCCCTGGGGAGACTCAGAAGCACCCCAAGATTCATTGCAATACTGGAGAGGAATCCTCAGGTTCCAGCCCCGACTCCACACAAGGTCTTAGGCCCCGGCATGGACGGGAGAGGAATCCCGAGAGGGACCCTAGCAACTCGCATGGGCACTGGCCTTTCCTGAGGCCACCAGAGCGGGTCCCTGAGGTCTCCGTCGTAACTCGAGAAGACCTGCCGCATCTCGAGAAAATCCAGGAGGTTCTCCCCTCCAGGCGAGATGAGGCCCATTTCCGCTGAGGCGTCTCGAGGCTGATCACACCTCACCTCTGGATCTTCGAAAGGGTCCTTCACACCATTGGTGCAAATCAAGAATTTCCCCGACATACCACTCGAGAGGAAACACGAGAGTCCCGACCACATCTAGAGGAGCCCCGTTTCCGCCTCGTAGCTCGAGATGAGGGATCCTTTCCCTGCTTCGTTGGAAAAGAGTTCCCGGCGTTCCCGTCGCATCTCAAGAGGAGGCCCTCTCAACAGGAACGGCGAGAGGAACTCCAGGGTCGTGCCACCATTCCAAGAGTCCCCCAGATGTCTCAGTCCATTCCAGAGGAACCTATTTTCCCTTCACCGGCTCATCTTTCACGCCGAGGATCGACTCCCACCAAGGTGGCACGTGGCACAGCCCTGTGGGAAAGCCTCGTGGGAAAGCCTCGAGGGAAAGCCTCGAGGGAAAGCCACAGATCCCTTGATCCACGTGACAGGAAGCATGACACTACTGCTGCAGCTCGGGAGGAAAGCGCACGTGCATGCCCCCACTCGAGACGAGGCCTGACTCCCCTGGGAAGACTCAGAAGCACCCCAAGATCCATGGCAACACTGGAGAGGAATCCTCAGGTTCCGGCCCCGACTCCACACAAGGTCTTAGGCCCCGGCATGGACGGGAGAGGAATGCCGAGAGGGCCCCTAGCAACTCGCATGGGGACTGGCCTTTCCTGAGGCCACCAGAGCCGGTCCCTGAGGTCCCCGTCGTAACTCGAGAAGACCTGCCGCATCTCGAGAAAATCGAGGAGGTTCTCCCCTCCAGGCGAGATGAGGCCCATTTCCACTGAGGCGTCTCGAGGCTGATCACACCTCACCTTTGGAACTTCGAAAGGGTCCTTCTCACCCTTGGTGTAAATGAAGAAGTTACCCGACATACCCGTCTTCACTCGAGAGGATACACGAGGATGCCTCCCACATCCAGAAGAAACCCGTTTCTGCCTCGTAGCTCGAGATGAGGCATCCTTTCCCTGCATCGTCGGGAAAGAGTTCCCGGCGTTCCCGTCGCATCTCAAGAGGAGGCCCTCTCAACAAGAAAGCGAGAGGAACTCCAGGGTCGTGCCACCATTCCAAGAGTCCCCCAGATGTCTCAGTCCATTTCAGAGGAACCTCTTTTCCCTTCACCGGCTCGTCTTTCACACCGAGGATCGATTCAAACCAAGGTGGCACGTGGCACGGCCCTGTGGGAAAGCATCGTGGGAAAGCCTCGAGGGAAAGCCTCGAGTGAAAGCCTCGAGGGAAAGCCACAGATCCCTATATCCCCTGACAGGAAGCGTGACACTACTGCTGCAGCTCGGGAGAAAAGCGCACGTGCATGCCCCCACACGAGACGAGGCCTGACTCCCCTGGGGAGACTCAGAAGCACCCCAAGATCCATGGCAACAGTGGAGAGGAATCCTCAGGTTCCTGTCCCGACTCCACACAAGGTCTTAGGCCCCGGCATGGACGGGAGAGGAATCCCGAGAGGGACCCTAGCAACTCGCATGGGGACTGGCCTTTCCTGAGGCCACCAGAGCGGGTCCCTGAGGTCCCCGTCGTAACTCGAGAAGACCTGCCAGAACTCGAGAAAATCCAGGAGGTTCTCCCTCCAGGCGAGATGAGGCCCATTTCCGCTGAGGCGTCTCGAAGCTAATTACACCTCACCTCTGGAATTTCGAAAGGGTCCTTCACACCCTTGGTGCAAATCAAGAAGCTCCCCGACATACCCGTCTCCACTCGAGAGGAAACACGAGGGTCCCGCCCACATCCAGAGGAGCCCCGTTTCCGCCTCGTAGCTCGAGATGAGGGATCCTTTCCCTGTTTCGTCGGGAAAGAGTTCCCGGCGTTCCCGTCGCATCTCAAGAGGAGGCCCTCTCAACAGGAACGGCGAGAGGAACTCCAGGGTCGTGCCACCATTCCAAGAGTCCCCCAGATGTCTCAGTCCATTCCAGAGGAAACTCTTTTCCCTTCACCGGCTCGCCTTTCACGCCGAGGATCAAATCACACCAAGGTGGCACGTGGCACGGCCCTGTGGGAAAGCCTCGTGGGAAAGCCTCGAGGGAAAGCCTCGAGGGAAAGCCACAGATCCCTTGATCCACGTAACAGGAAGCGTGACACTACTGCTGAAGCTCGGGAGCAAAGCGCACGTGCATGTCGCCACTTGAGACGAGGCCTGACTCCTCTGGGGAGACTCAGAAGCACCCCTAGATCCATTGCAACACTGGAGAGGAATCCTCAGGTTCCGGCCCCGATTCCACACAAGGACTGAGGCCCCGGCATGGACGGGAGAGGAATCCCGAGAGGGACCCTAGCAACTCGCATGGGGACTGGCCTTTCCTGAGGCCACCAGAGCGGGTCCCTGAGGTCCCCATCGTAACTCGAGAAGACCTGCCGCAACTCGAGAAAATCCAGGAGGTTCTCCCCTCCAGGCGAGATGAGTCCCATTTCCACTGAGGCGTCTCGAGGCTGATCACACCTCACCTCTGGAACTTCGAAAGTGTCCTTCTCACCCTTGGTGCAAACGAAGAAGTTACCCGACATACCCGTCTTCACTCGAGAGGATACACGAGGATCCCGCCCACATCCAGAAGAGACCCGTTTCTGCCTCGTAGTTCGAGATGAGGGATCCTTTCCCTGCTTCGATGGGAAAGAGTTCCCGGCGTTCCCGTCGCATCTCAAGAGGAGGCCCTCTCAACAAGAACGGAGAGAGGAACTCCAGGGTCGTGCCACCACTCCAAGAGTCCCCCAGATGTCTCAGTCTATTCCAGAAGAACCTCTTTTCCCTTCACCGGCTCGTCTTTCACGCCGAGGATCGACTCACACCAAGGTGGCACGTGGCACGGCCCTGTGGGAAAGCCTCGTGGGAAAGCCTCGAGGGAAAGCCTCGAGGGAAAGCCACAGATCCCTTGATCCCGTGACAGGAAGCGTGATACTACTGCTGCAGCTCGGGAGGAAAGCGCACGTGCATGCCCCCACTCGAGACGAGGCCTGACTCCCCTGGGGAGACTCAGAAGCACCCCAAGATCCATGGCAACACTGGAGAGGAATCCTCAGGTTCCGGCCCCGACTCCACACAAGGTCTTCGGCCCCGGCATGGACGGGAGAGGAATCCCGAGATGGCCCCTAGCAACTCGCATGGGGACTGGTCTTTCCTGAGGCCACCAGAGCGGGTCCCTGAGGTCCCCGTCGTAACTCGAGAAGACCTGCCGCAACTCGAGAAAATCCAGGAGGTTCCCCCGTCCAGGCGAGATGAGGCCCATTTCCGCTGAGGCGTCTCGAGGCTGATCACACCTCACCTCTGGAACTTCGAAAGGGTACTTCACACCCTTGGTGCAAATCAAGAAGCTCCCCGACATACCCGTCTCCACTCGAGAGGAAACACGAGTGTCCCGCCCACATCCAGAGGAGCCCCGTTTCTGCCTCGTAGCTCGAGATGAGGCATCCTTTCCCTGCTTCGTCGGGAAAGAGTTCCCGGCGTTCCCGTCGCATGTCAAGAGGAGGCCCTCTCAACAGGAAAGGCGAGAGGAACTCCAGGGTCGTGCCACCATTCCAAGAGTCCCCCAGATGTCTCAGTCCATTCCAGGGGAACCTCTTTTCCCTTCACCGGCTCGTCTTTCACGCCGAGGATCGACTCACACCAAGGTGGCACGTGGGACGGCCCTGTGGGAAAGCCTCGTGGGAAAGCCTCGAGGGAAAGCCTCGAGTGAAAGCCTCGAGGGAAAGCCACAGATCCCTTGATCCCGTGACAGGAAGCGTGACACTACTGCTGCAGCCCGGGAGGAAATCGCACGTGCATGCCCCCACACGAGACGAGACGAGGCCTGACTCCCCTGGGAAGACTCAGAAGCACCCCAAGATCCATGGCAACACTGGAGAGGAATCCTCAGGTTCCGGCCCCGACTCCTCACAAGGTCTTAGGCCCCCGGCATGGACGGGAGAGGAATGCCGAGAGGGCCCCTAGCAACTCGCATGGGGACTGGCCTTTCCTGAGGCCACCAGAGCCGGTCCCTGAGGTCCCCGTCGTAACTCGAGAAGACCTGCCGCAACTCGAGAAAATCCAGGAGGTTCTCCCCTCCAGACGTGATGAGGACCATTTCCGCTGAGGCGTCTCGAGGCTGATCACACCTCACCTCTGGAACTTCGAAAGGGTCCTTCACACCCTTGGTGCAAATCAAGAAGTTTCCCGACATACCCGTCTCCACTCGAGAGGAAACACGAGGGTCCCGCCCACATCCAGAGGAGCCCCGTTTCCGCCTCGTAGCTCGAGATGAGGGATCCTTTCCCTGTTTCGTCGGGAAAGAGTTCCCGGCGTTCCCGTCGCATCTCAAGAGGAGGCCCTCTCAACAGGAACGGCGAGAGGAACTC
Organism: Budorcas taxicolor; assembly: GCF_023091745.1. NCBI lineage: Eukaryota > Metazoa > Chordata > Mammalia > Artiodactyla > Bovidae > Budorcas > Budorcas taxicolor. The sequence goes on along the minus strand of NC_068923.1, from coordinate 356,208 downwards.
CAGGGTCGTGCCACCATTCCAAGAGTCCACCAGATGTCTCAGTCCATTCCAGAGGAAACTCTTTTCCCTTCACCGGCTCGCCTTTCACGCCGAGGATCGAATCACACCAAGGTGGCACGTGGCACGGCCCTGTGGGAAAGCCTCGAGGGAAAGCCTCGCTGGAAAGCCACAGATCCCTTGATCCACGTGACAGGATGCATGACACTACTGCTGCAGCTCGGGAGGAAAGCGCACGTGCCTACCCCCACTTGAGACGAGGCCTGACTTCCCTGGGGAGACTCAGAACCACCCCAAGATCCATGGCAACACTGGAGAGGAATCCTCAGCTCCCGGCCCCGACTCCACAGAAGGTCTTAGGCCCCGAAATGGACGGGAGCCGAATCCCGAGATGGCCCCTAGTAACTCGCATGGGGACTGGCCTTTCCTGAGGCCACCAGAGCGGGTCCCTGAGGTCCCCGTCGTAACTCGAGAAGACCTGCCGCAACTCGAGAAAATCCAGGAGGTTCTCCCCTCCAGGCGAGATGAGGCCCATTTCCGCTGAGGCCTCTCGAGGCTGATCACACCTCACCTCTGGAACTTCGAAAGGGAACTTCACACCCTTGGTGCAAATCAAGAAGTTCCCCGACATACCCGTCTCCACTCGAGAGGAAATACGAGGGTCCCGCCCACATCCGGAGGAGCCCCGTTTCCGCCTCGTAGCTCGAGATGAGGGATCCTTTCCCTGCTTCGTCGGGAAAGAGTTCCCGGCGTTCCCGTCACATCTCAAGAGGAGGCCCTCTCAACAGGAACGGCGAGAGGAACTCCAGGGTCGTGCCACCATTAAAGAGTCACCCAGATGTCTCAGTCCATTCCAGAGGAACCTCTTTTCCCTTCACCGGCTCGTCTTTCACGCCGAGGATCGACTCACACCAAGGTGGCACGTGGCACAGCCCTGTGGGAAAGCCTCTTGGGAAAGCCTCGAGGGAAAGCCTCGATTGAAAGCCACAGATCCCTTGATCCAAGTGACAGGAAGCGTGACACTACTGCTGCAGCTCGGGAGGAAAGCGCACGTGCATGCCCCCACTCGAGACGAGGCCTGACTCCCCTGGGGAGACTCAGAAGCACCCCAAGATCCATGGCAACACTGGAGAGGAATCCTCAGGTTCCGGCCCCGACTCCACACAAGGACTGAGGCCCCGGCATGGACGGGAGAGGAATCCCGAGAGGTCCCCTAGCAACTCGCATGGGGATTGGCCTTTCCTGAGGCCACCAGAGCGGGTCCCTGAGGTCCCCGTCGTAACTCGGGAAGACCTGCCGCAACTCGAGAAAATCCAGGAGGTTCTCCCCTCCAGGCGAGATGAGGCCCATTTCCGCTGAGGCGTCTCGAGGCTGATCACACCTCACCTCTGGAACTTCGAAAGGGTCCTTCACACCCTTGGTGCAAATCAAGAAGCTCCCCAACATACCCGTCTCCACTCGAGAGGAAACACGAGGGTCCCGCCCACATCCAGAGGAGCCCCGTTTCTGCCTCGTAGCTCGAGATGAGGCATCCTTTCCCTGCTTCGTCGGGAAAGAGTTCCCGGCGTTCCCGTCGCATCTCAAGAGGAGGCCCTCTCAACAGGAACGGCGAGAGGAACTCCAGGGTCGTGCCACCATTCCAAGAGTCCCCCAGATGTCTCAGTCCATTCCAGGGGAACCTCTTTTCCCTTCACCGGCTCGTCTTTCACGCCGAGGATCGACTCCCACCGAGGTGGCAAGTGGCACGGCCCTGTGGGAAAGCCACGTGGGAAAGCCTAGAGGGAAAGCCTCGTGGGAAAGCCACAGATCCCATGATCCCGTGAGAGGAAGTGTGACACTACTGCTGCAGCTCGGGAGGAAAGCGCACTTGCATGCCCCCACCCGAGACGAGGCCTGACTCCCCTGGGGAGACTCAGAAGCACCCCAAGATCCATGGCAACACTGGAGAGGAATCCTCAGGTTCCGGCCCCAACTCCACACAAGGTCTTAGGACCCGGCATGGACGGGAGAGGAATCCCGACAGGGCCCCTAGCAACTCGCATGGGGACTGGCCTTTCCTGAGGCCACCAGAGCGGGTCCCTGAGGTCCCCGTCGTAACTCGAGAAGACTTGCCGCAACTCGAGAAAATCCAGGAGGTTCTCCTGTCCAGGCGAGATGAGGCCCATTTCCGCTGAGCCGTCTCGAGGCTGATCACACCTCACCTCTGGAACTTCGAAAGGGTCCTTCACACCCTTGGTGCGAGTGAAGAAGTTCCCCGACATACCCGTCTCCACTCGAGAGGAATCACGAGGGTTCCGCCCATATCCAGGGAAGCCCCATTTCCGGTTCGTAGCTCGAGATGAGGTATCCTTTCCCTGCTTCGTCCGGAAAGAGTTCCCTGCGTACCTGTCGCATCTCAAGAGGAGGCCCTCTCAACAGGAACGGCGAGAGGAACTCCAGGGTCGTGCCACCATTCCAAGAGTCCCCCAGATGTCTCAGTCCATTCCAGAGGAACCTCTTTTCCTTTCACCGGCTCGTGTTTCATGCCGAGGATCGACTCACACCAAGGTGGCACGTGGGACGGCCCTGTGGGAAAGCCTCGTGGGAAAGCCTCGAGGGAAAGCCACAGATCCCTTGATCCTCATGACAGGAAGCGTGACACTACTGCTGCAGCTCGGGTGGAAAACGCACGTGCATGCCCCCACTCGAGACGAGGCCTGACTCCCCTGGGGAGACTCAGAAGCACCCCAAGATCCATGGCAACACTGGAGAGGAATCCTCAGGTTCCGGCCCCGACTCCACACAAGGTCTTAGGCCCCGGCCTGGACGGGAGAGGAATCCCGAGATTGCCCCTAGCAACTCGCATGGGGACTGGCCTTTCCTGAGGCCACCAGAGCGGGTCCCTGAGGTCCACGTCGTAACACGAGAAGACCTGCCGGAACTCGAGAAAATCCAGGAGGTTCTCCACTCCAGGCGAGATGAGGCCCATTTCCACTGAGGCGTCTCAAGGCTGATCACACCTCACCTCTGGAACTTCGAAAGGGTCCTTCACAAACTTGGTGCTAATCAAGAAGTTCCCGATAAACCCTTCTCCACTCGAGAGGAAACACGAGGGTCCTGCCCACATAGAGAGGAGCCCCGTTTCCGCCTCGTAGCTCGTGATGAGGGATCCTTTCCCTGCTTCGTCGGGAAAGAGTTCCCGGCATTCCCGTCGCATCTCAAGAGGAGGCCCTCTCAACAGGAACGGCGAGAGGAACTCCAGGGTCGTGTCACCATTCCAAGAGTCCCCCAGATGTCTCAGTCCTTTCCAGAGGAAACTCTTTTCCCTTCACCGGCTCGTCTTTCACGCCAAGGATGGACTCACACCAAGGTGGCTCGTGGCACGGCCCTGTGGGAAAGCCTCGAGGGAAAGCCTCGCTGGAAAGCCACAGATCCCTTGATCGACGTGACAGGATGCGTGACACTACTGCTGCAGCTCGGGAGGAAAGCGCACGTGCCTACCCCCACTTGAGACGAGGCCTGACTTCCCTGGGGAGACTCAGAACCACCCCAAGATCCATGGCAACACTGGAGAGGAATCCTCAGCTCCCGGCCCCGACTCCACACAAGGTCTTAGGCCCCGGCATGGACCGGAGCCGAATCCCGAGATGGCCCCTAGTAACTCGCATGGGGACTGGCCTTTCCTGAGGCCACCAGAGCGGGTCCCTGAGGTCCCCGTCGTAACTCGAGAAGACCTGCCGCAACTCGAGAAAATCCAGGAGGTTCTCCCCTCCAGGCGAGATGAGGCCCATTTCCGCTGAGGCCTCTCGAGGCTGATCACACCTCACCTCTGGAACTTCGAAAGGGAACTTCACACCCTTGGTGCAAATCAAGAAGTTCCCCGACATACCCGTCTCCACTCGAGAGGAAATACGAGGGTCCCGCCCACATCCGGAGGAGCCCCGTTTCCGCCTCGTAGCTCGAGATGAGGGATCCTTTCCCTGCTTCGTCGGGAAAGAGTTCCCGGCGTTCCCGTCACATCTCAAGAGGAGGCCCTCTCAACAGGAACGGCGAGAGGAACTCCAGGGTCGTGCCACCATTCCAAGAGTCACCCAGATGTCTCAGTCCATTCCAGAGGAACCTCTTTTCCCTTCACCGGCTCGTCTTTCACGCCGAGGATCGACTCACACCAAGGTGGCACGTGGCACAGCCCTGTGGGAAAGCCTCTTGGGAAAGCCTCGAGGGAAAGCCTCGATGGAAAGCCACAGATCCCTTGATCCAAGTGACAGGAAGCGTGACACTACTGCTGCAGCTCGGGAGGAAAGCGCACGTGCATGCCCCCACTCGAGACGAGGCCTGACTCCCCTGGGGAGACTCAGAAGCACCCCAAGATCCATGGCAACACTGGAGAGGAATCCTCAGGTTCCGGCCCCGACTCCACACAAGGACTGAGGCCCCGGCATGGACGGGAGAGGAATCCCGAGAGGTCCCCTAGCAACTCGCATGGGGACTGGCCTTTCCTGAGGCCACCAGAGCGGGTCCCTGAGGTCCCCGTCGTAACTCGAGAAGACCTGCCGCAACTCGAGAAAATCCAGGAGGTTCTCCCCTCCAGGCGAGATGAGGCCCATTTCCGCTGAGGCGTCCCGAGGCTGATCACACCTCACCTCTGGAACTTCAAAAGGGTCATTCACATCCTTGGTGCAAATCAAGAAGTTCCCGTCATACCCGTCTCCACTCGAGAGGAAACACGAGGTTCCCGCCCACATCCAGAGGAGACCCGTTTCTGCCTCGTAGCTCGAGATGAGGGATCCTTTCCCTGCTTCGTCGGGAAAGAGTTCCCGGCGTTCCCGTCGCATCTCAAGAGGAGGCCCTCTCAACAGGAACGGCGAGAGGAACTCCAGGGTCGTGCCACCATTCCAAGAGTGCCCCAGATGTCTCAGTCCATTCCAGAGGAACCTCTTTTCCCTTCACCGGCTCGTCTTTCACGCCGAGGATCGACTCACACCAAGGTGGCACGTGGCACAGCCCTGTGGGAAAGCCTCGTGGGAAAGCCTCGAGGGACAGCCTCGAGGGAAAGCCACAGATCCCTTGATCCACGTGACAGGAAGCGTCACACTACTGCTGCAACTCGGGAGGAAAGCGCACATGCATGCCCCTACTTGAGACGAGGCCTGACTCCCCTGGGGAGACTCAGAAGCACCCCAAGATCCATGGCAACACTGGAGAGGAAACCTCAGGTTCCGGCCCCGACTCCACACAAGGTCTGAGGCCCCGGCATGGACGGGAGAGGAATCCCGAGAGGTCCCCAAGCAATTCGCATGGGGATTGGCCTTTCCTGAGGCCACCAGAGCGGGTCCCTGAGGTCCCCGTCGTAACTCGAGGAGACCTGCCGCAACTCGAGAAAATGCGGGAGGTTCTCCCCTCCAGGCGAGATGAGGCCCATTTCCGCTGAGGCGTCTCGAGGCTGAACACACCTCCCCTCTGGAACTTCGAAACGATCCTTCACACCCTTGGTGCAAATCAAGAAGTTCCCCGACATACCCGTCTCCACTCGAGAGGAAACACGAGGGTCCCGCCCACATCCAGAGGTGCCTCGTTTCCGCCTCGTAGCTCGAGATGAGGGATCCTTTCCCTGCTTCGTCAGGAAAGATTTCCCCGCGTTCCCGTCGCATCTCAAGAGGAGGCCCTCTCAACAGGAACGGCGAGAGGAACTCCAGGGTCGTGCCACCATTCCAAGAGTCCCCCAGATTTCTCAGTCCATTCCAGAAGAACCGCTTTTCCTTTCACCGGCTCATCTTTCACGCCGAGGATCGACTCCCACCAAGGTGGCACGTGGCACAGCCCTGTGGGAAAGCCTCGTGGGAAAGCCTCGAGGGAAAGCCTCGAGGGAAAGCCACAGATCCCTTGATCCACGTGACAGGAAGCGTGACACTACTGCTGCAGCTCGGGAGGAAAGCGCACGTGCATGCCCCCACTCGAGACGAGGCCTGACTCCCCTGGGAAGACTCAGAAGCACCCCAAGATCCATGGCAACACTGGAGAGGAATCCTCAGGTTCCGGCCCCGACTCCTCACAAGGTCTTAGGCCCCGGCATGGACGGGAGAGGAATGCCGAGAGGGCCCCTAGCAACTCGCATGGGGACTGGCCTTTCCTGAGGCCACCAGAGCCGGTCCCTGAGGTCCCCGTCGTAACTCGAGAAGACCTGCCGCAACTCGAGAAAATCCAGGAGGTTCTCCCCTCCAGACGTGATGAGGACCATTTCCGCTGAGGCGTCTCGAGGCTGATCACACCTCACCTCTGGAACTTCGAAAGGGTCCTTCACACCCTTGGTGCAAATCAAGAAGTTTCCCGACATACCCGTCTCCACTCGAGAGGAAACACGAGGGTCCCGCCCACATCCAGAGGAGCCCCGTTTCCGCCTCGTAGCTCGAGATGAGGGATCCTTTCCCTGTTTCGTCGGGAAAGAGTTCCCGGCGTTCCCGTCGCATCTCAAGAGGAGGCCCTCTCAACAGGAACGGCGAGAGGAACTCCAGGGTCGTGCCACCATTCCAAGAGTCCACCAGATGTCTCAGTCCATTCCAGAGGAAACTCTTTTCCCTTCACCGGCTCGCCTTTCACGCCGAGGATCGAATCACACCAAGGTGGCACGTGGCACGGCCCTGTGGGAAAGCCTCGAGGGAAAGCCTCGCTGGAAAGCCACAGATCCCTTGATCCACGTGACAGGATGCATGACACTACTGCTGCAGCTCGGGAGGAAAGCGCACGTGCCTACCCCCACTTGAGACGAGGCCTGACTTCCCTGGGGAGACTCAGAACCACCCCAAGATCCATGGCAACACTGGAGAGGAATCCTCAGCTCCCGGCCCCGACTCCACAGAAGGTCTTAGGCCCCGAAATGGACGGGAGCCGAATCCCGAGATGGCCCCTAGTAACTCGCATGCGGACTGGCCTTTCCTGAGGCCACCAGAGCGGGTCCCTGAGGTCCCCGTCGTAACTCGAGAAGACCTGCCGCAACTCGAGAAAATCCAGGAGGTTCTCCCCTCCAGGCGAGATGAGGCCCATTTCCGCTGAGGCCTCTCGAGGCTGATCACACCTCACCTCTGGAACTTCGAAAGGGAACTTCACACCCTTGGTGCAAATCAAGAAGTTCCCCGACATACCCGTCTCCACTCGAGAGGAAATACGAGGGTCCCGCCCACATCCGGAGGAGCCCCGTTTCCGCCTCGTAGCTCGAGATGAGGGATCCTTTCCCTGCTTCGTCGGGAAAGAGTTCCCGGCGTTCCCGTCACATCTCAAGAGGAGGCCCTCTCAACAGGAACGGCGAGAGGAACTCCAGGGTCGTGCCACCATTCCAAGAGTCACCCAGATGTCTCAGTCCATTCCAGAGGAACCTCTTTTCCCTTCACCGGCTCGTCTTTCACGCCGAGGATCGACTCACACCAAGGTGGCACGTGGCACAGCCCTGTGGGAAAGCCTCTTGGGAAAGCCTCGAGGGAAAGCCTCGATTGAAAGCCACAGATCCCTTGATCCAAGTGACAGGAAGCGTGACACTACTGCTGCAGCTCGGGAGGAAAGCGCACGTGCATGCCCCCACTCGAGACGAGGCCTGACTCCCCTGGGGAGACTCAGAAGCACCCCAAGATCCATGGCAACACTGGAGAGGAATCCTCAGGTTCCGGCCCCGACTCCACACAAGGACTGAGGCCCCGGCATGGACGGGAGAGGAATCCCGAGAGGTCCCCTAGCAACTCGCATGGGGATTGGCCTTTCCTGAGGCCACCAGAGCGGGTCCCTGAGGTCCCCGTCGTAACTCGGGAAGACCTGCCGCAACTCGAGAAAATCCAGGAGGTTCTCCCCTCCAGGCGAGATGAGGCCCATTTCCGCTGAGGCGTCTCGAGGCTGATCACACCTCACCTCTGGAACTTCGAAAGGGTCCTTCACACCCTTGGTGCAAATCAAGAAGCTCCCCAACATACCCGTCTCCACTCGAGAGGAAACACGAGGGTCCCGCCCACATCCAGAGGAGCCCCGTTTCTGCCTCGTAGCTCGAGATGAGGCATCCTTTCCCTGCTTCGTCGGGAAAGAGTTCCCGGCGTTCCCGTCGCATCTCAAGAGGAGGCCCTCTCAACAGGAACGGCGAGAGGAACTCCAGGGTCGTGCCACCATTCCAAGAGTCCCCCAGATGTCTCAGTCCATTCCAGGGGAACCTCTTTTCCCTTCACCGGCTCGTCTTTCACGCCGAGGATCGACTCCCACCGAGGTGGCAAGTGGCACGGCCCTGTGGGAAAGCCACGTGGGAAAGCCTAGAGGGAAAGCCTCGTGGGAAAGCCACAGATCCCATGATCCCGTGAGAGGAAGTGTGACACTACTGCTGCAGCTCGGGAGGAAAGCGCACTTGCATGCCCCCACCCGAGACGAGGCCTGACTCCCCTGGGGAGACTCAGAAGCACCCCAAGATCCATGGCAACACTGGAGAGGAATCCTCAGGTTCCGGCCCCAACTCCACACAAGGTCTTAGGACCCGGCATGGACGGGAGAGGAATCCCGACAGGGCCCCTAGCAACTCGCATGGGGACTGGCCTTTCCTGAGGCCACCAGAGCGGGTCCCTGAGGTCCCCGTCGTAACTCGAGAAGACTTGCCGCAACTCGAGAAAATCCAGGAGGTTCTCCTGTCCAGGCGAGATGAGGCCCATTTCCGCTGAGCCGTCTCGAGGCTGATCACACCTCACCTCTGGAACTTCGAAAGGGTCCTTCACACCCTTGGTGCGAGTGAAGAAGTTCCCCGACATACCCGTCTCCACTCGAGAGGAATCACGAGGGTTCCGCCCATATCCAGGGAAGCCCCATTTCCGGTTCGTAGCTCGAGATGAGGTATCCTTTCCCTGCTTCGTCCGGAAAGAGTTCCCTGCGTACCTGTCGCATCTCAAGAGGAGGCCCTCTCAACAGGAACGGCGAGAGGAACTCCAGGGTCGTGCCACCATTCCAAGAGTCCCCCAGATGTCTCAGTCCATTCCAGAGGAACCTCTTTTCCTTTCACCGGCTCGTGTTTCATGCCGAGGATCGACTCACACCAAGGTGGCACGTGGGACGGCCCTGTGGGAAAGCCTCGTGGGAAAGCCTCGAGGGAAAGCCACAGATCCCTTGATCCTCATGACAGGAAGCGTGACACTACTGCTGCAGCTCGGGTGGAAAACGCACGTGCATGCCCCCACTCGAGACGAGGCCTGACTCCCCTGGGGAGACTCAGAAGCACCCCAAGATCCATGGCAACACTGGAGAGGAATCCTCAGGTTCCGGCCCCGACTCCACACAAGGTCTTAGGCCCCGGCCTGGACGGGAGAGGAATCCCGAGATTGCCCCTAGCAACTCGCATGGGGACTGGCCTTTCCTGAGGCCACCAGAGCGGGTCCCTGAGGTCCACGTCGTAACACGAGAAGACCTGCCGGAACTCGAGAAAATCCAGGAGGTTCTCCACTCCAGGCGAGATGAGGCCCATTTCCACTGAGGCGTCTCAAGGCTGATCACACCTCACCTCTGGAACTTCGAAAGGGTCCTTCACAAACTTGGTGCTAATCAAGAAGTTCCCGATAAACCCTTCTCCACTCGAGAGGAAACACGAGGGTCCTGCCCACATAGAGAGGAGCCCCGTTTCCGCCTCGTAGCTCGTGATGAGGGATCCTTTCCCTGCTTCGTCGGGAAAGAGTTCCCGGCATTCCCGTCGCATCTCAAGAGGAGGCCCTCTCAACAGGAACGGCGAGAGGAACTCCAGGGTCGTGTCACCATTCCAAGAGTCCCCCAGATGTCTCAGTCCTTTCCAGAGGAAACTCTTTTCCCTTCACCGGCTCGTCTTTCACGCCAAGGATGGACTCACACCAAGGTGGCTCGTGGCACGGCCCTGTGGGAAAGCCTCGAGGGAAAGCCTCGCTGGAAAGCCACAGATCCCTTGATCGACGTGACAGGATGCGTGACACTACTGCTGCAGCTCGGGAGGAAAGCGCACGTGCCTACCCCCACTTGAGACGAGGCCTGACTTCCCTGGGGAGACTCAGAACCACCCCAAGATCCATGGCAACACTGGAGAGGAATCCTCAGGTTCCGGCCCCGACTCCACACAAGGTCTTAGGCCCCGGCCTGGACGGGAGAGGAATCCCGAGATTGCCCCTAGCAACTCGCATGGGGACTGGCCTTTCCTGAGGCCACCAGAGCGGGTCCCTGAGGTCCACGTCGTAACACGAGAAGACCTGCCGGAACTCGAGAAAATCCAGGAGGTTCTCCACTCCAGGCGAGATGAGGCCCATTTCCACTGAGGCGTCTCAAGGCTGATCACACCTCACCTCTGGAACTTCGAAAGGGTCCTTCACAAACTTGGTGCTAATCAAGAAGTTCCCGATAAACCCTTCTCCACTCGAGAGGAAACACGAGGGTCCTGCCCACATAGAGAGGAGCCCCGTTTCCGCCTCGTAGCTCGTGATGAGGGATCCTTTCCCTGCTTCGTCGGGAAAGTGTTCCCGGCATTCCCGTCGCATCTCAAGAGGAGGCCCTCTCAACAGGAACGGCGAGAGGAACTCCAGGGTCGTGTCACCATTCCAAGAGTCCCCCAGATGTCTCAGTCCTTTCCAGAGGAAACTCTTTTCCCTTCACCGGCTCGTCTTTCACGCCAAGGATGGACTCACACCAAGGTGGCTCGTGGCACGGCCCTGTGGGAAAGCCTCGAGGGAAAGCCTCGCTGGAAAGCCACAGATCCCTTGATCCACGTGACAGGATGCGTGACACTACTGCTGCAGCTCGGGAGGAAAGCGCACGTGCCTACCCCCACTTGAGACGAGGCCTGACTTCCCTGGGGAGACTCAGAAGCACCCCAAGATCCATGGCAACACTGGAGAGGAATCCTCAGCTCCCGGCCCCGACTCCACACAAGGTCTTAGGCCCCGGCATGGACGGGAGCCGAATCCCGAGATGGCCCCTAGTAACTCGCATGGGGACTGGCCTTTCCTGAGGCCACCAGAGCGGGTCCCTGAGGTCCCCGTCGTAACTCGAGAAGACCTGCCGCAACTCGAGAAAATCCAGGAGGTTCTCCCCTCCAGGCGAGATGAGGCCCATTTCCGCTGAGGCCTCTCGAGGCTGATCACACCTCACCTCTGGAACTTCGAAAGGGAACTTCACACCCTTGGTGCAAATCAAGAAGTTCCCCGACATACCCGTCTCCACTCGAGAGGAAATACGAGGGTCCCGCCCACATCCGGAGGAGCCCCGTTTCCGCCTCGTAGCTCGAGATGAGGGATCCTTTCCCTGCTTCGTCGGGAAAGAGTTCCCGGCGTTCCCGTCACATCTCAAGAGGAGGCCCTCTCAACAGGAACGGCGAGAGGAACTCCAGGGTCGTGCCACCATTCCAAGAGTCACCCAGATGTCTCAGTCCATTCCAGAGGAACCTCTTTTCCCTTCACCGGCTCGTCTTTCACGCCGAGGATCGACTCACACCAAGGTGGCACGTGGCACAGCCCTGTGGGAAAGCCTCTTGGGAAAGCCTCGAGGGAAAGCCTCGATGGAAAGCCACAGATCCCTTGATCCAAGTGACAGGAAGCGTGACACTACTGCTGCAGCTCGGGAGGAAAGCGCACGTGCATGCCCCCACTCGAGACGAGGCCTGACTCCCCTGGGGAGACTCAGAAGCACCCCAAGATCCATGGCAACACTGGAGAGGAATCCTCAGGTTCCGGCCCCGACTCCACACAAGGACTGAGGCCCCGGCATGGACGGGAGAGGAATCCCGAGAGGTCCCCTAGCAACTCGCATGGGGATTGGCCTTTCCTGAGGCCACCAGAGCGGGTCCCTGAGGTCCCCGTCGTAACTCGGGAAGACCTGCCGCAACTCGAGAAAATCCAGGAGGTTCTCCCCTCCAGGCGAGATGAGGCCCATTTCCGCTGAGGCGTCCCGAGGCTGATCACACCTCACCTCTGGAACTTCAAAAGGGTCATTCACATCCTTGGTGCAAATCAAGAAGTTCCCGTCATACCCGTCTCCACTCGAGAGGAAACACGAGGTTCCCGCCCACATCCAGAGGAGACCCGTTTCTGCCTCGTAGCTCGAGATGAGGGATCCTTTCCCTGCTTCGTCGGGAAAGAGTTCCCGGCGTTCCCGTCGCATCTCAAGAGGAGGCCCTCTCAACAGGAACGGCGAGAGGAACTCCAGGGTCGTGCCACCATTCCAAGAGTGCCCCAGATGTCTCAGTCCATTCCAGAGGAACCTCTTTTCCCTTCACCGGCTCGTCTTTCACGCCGAGGATCGACTCACACCAAGGTGGCACGTGGCACAGCCCTGTGGGAAAGCCTCGTGGGAAAGCCTCGAGGGACAGCCTCGAGGGAAAGCCACAGATCCCTTGATCCACGTGACAGGAAGCGTCACACTACTGCTGCAACTCGGGAGGAAAGCGCACATGCATGCCCCTACTTGAGACGAGGCCTGACTCCCCTGGGGAGACTCAGAAGCACCCCAAGATCCATGGCAACACTGGAGAGGAAACCTCAGGTTCCGGCCCCGCCTCCACACAAGGTCTGAGGCCCCGGCATGGACGGGAGAGGAATCCCGAGAGGTCCCCAAGCAATTCGCATGGGGATTGGCCTTTCCTGAGGCCACCAGAGCGGGTCCCTGAGGTCCCCGTCGTAACTCGAGGAGACCTGCCGCAACTCGAGAAAATGCGGGAGGTTCTCCCCTCCAGGCGAGATGAGGCCCATTTCCGCTGAGGCGTCTCGAGGCTGAACACACCTCCCCTCTGGAACTTCGAAACGATCCTTCACACCCTTGGTGCAAATCAAGAAGTTCCCCGACATACCCGTCTCCACTCGAGAGGAAACACGAGGGTCCCGCCCACATCCAGAGGTGCCTCGTTTCCGCCTCGTAGCTCGAGATGAGGGATCCTTTCCCTGCTTCGTCGGGAAAGATTTCCCCGCGTTCCCGTCGCATCTCAAGAGGAGGCCCTCTCAACAGGAACGGCGAGAGGAACTCCAGGGTCGTGCCACCATTCCAAGAGTCCCCCAGATTTCTCAGTCCATTCCAGAAGAACCGCTTTTCCTTTCACCGGCTCATCTTTCACGCCGAGGATCGACTCCCACCAAGGTGGCACGTGGCACAGCCCTGTGGGAAAGCCTCGTGGGAAAGCCTCGAGGGAAAGCCTCGAGGGAAAGCCACAGATCCCTTGATCCACGTGACAGGAAGCGTGACACTACTGCTGCAGCTCGGGAGGAAAGCGCACGTGCATGCCCCCACTCGAGACGAGGCCTGACTCCCCTGGGAAGACTCAGAAGCACCCCAAGATCCATGGCAACACTGGAGAGGAATCCTCAGGTTCCGGCCCCGACTCCACACAAGGTCTTAGGCCCCGGCATGGACGGGAGAGGAATGCCGAGAGGGCCCCTAGCAACTCGCATGGGGACTGGCCTTTCCTGAGGCCACCAGAGCCGGTCCCTGAGGTCCCCGTCGTAACTCGGGAAGACCTGCCGCAACTCGAGAAAATCCAGGAGGTTCTCCCCTCCAGACGTGATGAGGACCATTTCCGCTGAGGCGTCTCGAGGCTGATCACACCTCACCTCTGGAACTTCGAAAGGGTCCTTCACACCCTTGGTGCAAATCAAGAACTTTCCCGACATACCCGTCTCCACTCGAGAGGAAACACGAGGATCCCGCCCACATCCAGAGGAGCCCCGTTTCCGCCTCGTAGCTCGAGATGAGGGATCCTTTCCCTGTTTCGTCGGGAAAGAGTTCCCGGCGTTCCCGTCGCATCTCAAGAGGAGGCCCTCTCAACAGGAACGGCGAGAGGAACTCCAGGGTCGTGCCACCATTCCAAGAGTCCACCAGATGTCTCAGTCCATTCCAGAGGAAACTCTTTTCCCTTCACCGGCTCGCCTTTCACGCCGAGGATCGAATCACACCAAGGTGGCACGTGGCACGGCCCTGTGGGAAAGCCTCGAGGGAAAGCCTCGCTGGAAAGCCACAGATCCCTTGATCCACGTGACAGGATGCGTGACACTACTGCTGCAGCTCGGGAGGAAAGCGCACGTGCCTACCCCCACTTGAGACGAGGCCTGACTTCCCTGGGGAGACTCAGAACCACCCCAAGATCCATGGCAACACTGGAGAGGAATCCTCAGCTCCCGGCCCCGACTCCACAGAAGGTCTTAGGCCCCGGCATGGACGGGAGCCGAATCCCGAGATGGCCCCTAGTAACTCGCATGGGGACTGGCCTTTCCTGAGGCCACCAGAGCGGGTCCCTGAGGTCCCCATCGTTACTCGAGAAGACCTGCCGCAACTCGAGAAAATCCAGGAGGTTCTCCCCTCCAGGCGAGATGAGGCCCATTTCCGCTGAGGCCTCTCGAGGCTGATCACACCTCACCTCTGGAACTTCGAAAGGGTCCTTCACACCCTTGGTGCAAATCAAGAAGCTCCCCAACATACCCGTCTCCACTCGAGAGGAAACACGAGGGTCCCGCCCACATCCAGAGGAGCCCCGTTTCTGCCTCGTAGCTCGAGATGAGGCATCCTTTCCCTGCTTCGTCGGGAAAGAGTTCCCGGCGTTCCCGTCGCATCTCAAGAGGAGGCCCTCTCAACAGGAACGGCGTGAGGAACTCCAGGGTCGTGCCACCATTCCAAGAGTCCCCCAGATGTCTCAGTCCATTCCAGGGGAACCTCTTTTCCCTTCACCGGCTCGTCTTTCACGCCGAGGATCGACTCCCACCGAGGTGGCAAGTGGCACGGCCCTGTGGGAAAGCCACGTGGGAAAGCCTAGAGGGAAAGCCTCGTGGGAAAGCCACAGATCCCATGATCCCGTGAGAGGAAGTGTGACACTACTGCTGCAGCTCGGGAGGAAAGCGCACTTGCATGCCCCCACCCGAGACGAGGCCTGACTCCCCTGGGGAGACTCAGAAGCACCCCAAGATCCATGGCAACACTGGAGAGGAATCCTCAGGTTCCGGCCCCAACTCCACACAAGGTCTTAGGACCCGGCATGGACGGGAGAGGAATCCCGACAGGGCCCCTAGCAACTCGCATGGGGACTGGCCTTTCCTGAGGCCACCAGAGCGGGTCCCTGAGGTCCCCGTCGTAACTCGAGAAGACTTGCCGCAACTCGAGAAAATCCAGGAGGTTCTCCTGTCCAGGCGAGATGAGGCCCATTTCCGCTGAGCCGTCTCGAGGCTGATCACACCTCACCTCTGGAACTTCGAAAGGGTCCTTCACACCCTTGGTGCGAGTGAAGAAGTTCCCGATAAACCCTTCTCCACTCGAGAGGAAACACGAGGGTCCTGCCCACATAGAGAGGAGCCCCGTTTCCGCCTCGTAGCTCGTGATGAGGGATCCTTTCCCTGCTTCGTCGGGAAAGAGTTCCCAGCATTCCCGTCGCATCTCAAGAGGAGGCCCTCTCAACAGGAACGGCGAGAGGAACTCCAGGGTCGTGTCACCATTCCAAGAGTCCCCCAGATGTCTCAGTCCTTTCCAGAGGAAACTCTTTTCCCTTCACCGGCTCGTCTTTCACGCCAAGGATGGACTCACACCAAGGTGGCTCGTGGCACGCCCTGTGGGAAAGCCCTCGAGGGAAAGCCTCGCTGGAAAGCCACAGATCCCTTGATCGACGTGACAGGATGCGTGACACTACTGCTGCAGCTCGGGAGGAAAGCGCACGTGCTACCCCCACTTGAGACGAGGCCTGACTTCCCTGGGGAGACTCAGAACCACCCCAAGATCCATGGCAACACTGGAGAGGAATCCTCAGGTTCCCGGCCCCGACTCCACACAAGGTCTTAGGCCCCGGCCTGGACGGGAGAGGAATCCCGAGATTGCCCCTAGCAACTCGCATGGGGACTGGCCTTTCCTGAGGCCACCAGAGCGGGTCCCTGAGGTCCACGTCGTACACGAGAAGACCTGCCGGAACTCGAGAAAATCCAGGAGGTTCTCCACTCCAGGCGAGATTGAGGCCCATTTCCACTGAGGCGTTCTCAAGGCTGATCACACCTCACCTCTGGAACTTCGAAAGGGTCCTTCACAAACTTGGTGCTAATCAAGAAGTTCCCGATAAACCCTTCTCCACTCGAGAGGAAACACGAGGGTCCTGCCCACATAGAGAGGAGCCCCGTTTCCGCCTCGTAGCTCGTGATGAGGGATCCTTTCCCTGCTTCGTCGGGAAAGTGTTCCCGGCATTCCCGTCCCATCTCAAGAGGAGGCCCTCTCAACAGGAACGGCGAGAGGAACTCCAGGGTCGTGTCACCATTCCAAGAGTCCCCCAGATGTCTCAGTCCTTTCCAGAGGAAACTCTTTTCCCTTCACCGGCTCGTCTTTCACGCCAAGGATGGACTCACACCAAGGTGGCTCGTGGCACGGCCCTGTGGGAAAGCCTCGAGGGAAAGCCTCGCTGGAAAGCCACAGATCCCTTGATCCACGTGACAGGATGCGTGACACTACTGCTGCAGCTCGGGAGGAAAGCGCACGTGCCTACCCCCACTTGAGACGAGGCCTGACTTCCCTGGGGAGACTCAGAAGCACCCCAAGATCCATGGCAACACTGGAGAGGAATCCTCAGCTCCCGGCCCCGACTCCACACAAGGTCTTAGGCCCCGGCATGGACGGAGCCGAATCCCGAGATGGCCCCTAGTAACTCGCATGGGGACTGGCCTTTCCTGAGGCCACCAGAGCGGGTCCCTGAGGTCCCCGTCGTAACTCGAGAAGACCTGCCGCAACTCGAGAAAATCCAGGAGGTTCTCCCCTCCAGGCGAGATGAGGCCCATTTCCGCTGAGGCCTCTCGAGGCTGATCACACCTCACCTCTGGAACTTCGAAAGGGAACTTCACACCCTTGGTGCAAATCAAGAAGTTCCCCGACATACCCGTCTCCACTCGAGAGGAAATACGAGGGTCCCGCCCACATCTGGAGGAGCCCCGTTTCCGCCTCGTAGCTCGAGATGAGGGATCCTTTCCCTGCTTCGTCGGGAAAGAGTTCCCGGCGTTCCCGTCACATCTCAAGAGGAGGCCCTCTCAACAGGAACGGCGAGAGGAACTCCAGGGTCGTGCCACCATTCCAAGAGTCACCCAGATGTCTCAGTCATTCCAGAGGAACCTCTTTTCCCTTCACCGGCTCGTCTTTCACGCCGAGGATCGACTCACACCAAGGTGGCACGTGGCACAGCCCTGTGGGAAAGCCTCTTGGGAAAGCCTCGAGGGAAAGCCTCGATGGAAAGCCACAGATCCCTTGATCCAAGTGACAGGAAGCGTGACACTACTGCTGCAGCTCGGGAGGAAAGCGCACGTGCATGCCCCCACTCGAGACGAGGCCTGACTCCCCTGGGGAGACTCAGAAGCACCCCAAGATCCATGGCAACACTGGAGAGGAATCCTCAGGTTCCGGCCCCGACTCCACACAAGGACGAGGCCCCGGCATGGACGGGAGAGGAATCCCGAGAGGTCCCCTAGCAACTCGCATGGGGATTGGCCTTTCCTGAGGCCACCAGAGCGGGTCCCTGAGGTCCCCGTCGTAACTCGGGAAGACCTGCCGCAACTCGAGAAAATCCAGGAGGTTCTCCCCTCCAGGCGAGATGAGGCCCATTTCCGCTGAGGCGTCCCGAGGCTGATCACACCTCACCTCTGGAACTTCAAAAGGGTCATTCACATCCTTGGTGCAAATCAAGAAGTTCCCGTCATACCCGTCTCCACTCGAGAGGAAACACGAGGTTCCCGCCCACATCCAGAGGAGACCCGTTTCTGCCTCATAGCTCGAGATGAGGGATCCTTTCCCTGCTTCGTCGGGAAAGAGTTCCCGGCGTTCCCGTCGCATCTCAAGAGGAGGCCCTCTCAACAGGAACGGCGAGAGGAACTCCAGGGTCGTGCCACCATTCCAAGAGTGCCCCCGATGTCTCAGTCCATTCCAGAGGAACCTCTTTTCCCTTCACCGGCTCGTCTTTCACGCCGAGGATCGACTCACACCAAGGTGGCACGTGGCACAGCCCTGTGGGAAAGCCTCGTGGGAAAGCCTCGAGGGACAGCCTCGAGGGAAAGCCACAGATCCCTTGATCCACGTGACAGGAAGCGTCACACTACTGCTGCAACTCGGGAGGAAAGCGCACATGCATGCCCCTACTTGAGACGAGGCCTGACTCCCCTGGGGAGACTCAGAAGCACCCCAAGATCCATGGCAACACTGGAGAGGAAACCTCAGGTTCCGGCCCCGCCTCCACACAAGGTCTGAGGCCCCGGCATGGACGGGAGAGGAATCCCGAGAGGTCCCCAAGCAATTCGCATGGGGATTGGCCTTTCCTGAGGCCACCAGAGCGGGTCCCTGAGGTCCCCGTCGTAACTCGAGGAGACCTGCCGCAACTCGAGAAAATGCGGGAGGTTCTCCCCTCCAGGCGAGATGAGGCCCATTTCCGCTGAGGCGTCTCGAGGCTGAACACACCTCCCCTCTGGAACTTCGAAACGATCCTTCACACCCTTGGTGCAAATCAAGAAGTTCCCCGACATACCCGTCTCCACTCGAGAGGAAACACGAGGGTCCCGCCCACATCCAGAGGTGCCTCGTTTCCGCCTCGTAGCTCGAGATGAGGGATCCTTTCCCTGCTTCGTCGGGAAAGATTTCCCCGCGTTCCCGTCGCATCTCAAGAGGAGGCCCTCTCAACAGGAACGGCGAGAGGAACTCCAGGGTCGTGCCACCATTCCAAGAGTCCCCCAGATTTCTCAGTCCATTCCAGAAGAACCGCTTTTCCTTTCACCGGCTCATCTTTCACGCCGAGGATCGACTCCCACCAAGGTGGCACGTGGCACAGCCCTGTGGGAAAGCCTCGTGGGAAAGCCTCGAGGGAAAGCCTCGAGGGAAAGCCACAGATCCCTTGATCCACGTGACAGGAAGCGTGACACTACTGCTGCAGCTCGGGAGGAAAGCGCACGTGCATGCCCCCACTCGAGACGAGGCCTGACTCCCCTGGGAAGACTCAGAAGCACCCCAAGATCCATGGCAACACTGGAGAGGAATCCTCAGGTTCCGGCCCCGACTCCACACAAGGTCTTAGGCCCCGGCATGGACGGGAGAGGAATGCCGAGAGGGCCCCTAGCAACTCGCATGGGGACTGGCCTTTCCTGAGGCCACCAGAGCCGGTCCCTGAGGTCCCCGTCGTAACTCGGGAAGACCTGCCGCAACTCGAGAAAATCCAGGAGGTTCTCCCCTCCAGACGTGATGAGGACCATTTCCGCTGAGGCGTCTCGAGGCTGATCACACCTCACCTCTGGAACTTCGAAAGGGTCCTTCACACCCTTGGTGCAAATCAAGAACTTTCCCGACATACCCGTCTCCACTCGAGAGGAAACACGAGGATCCCGCCCACATCCAGAGGAGCCCCGTTTCCGCCTCGTAGCTCGAGATGAGGGATCCTTTCCCTGTTTCGTCGGGAAAGAGTTCCCGGCGTTCCCGTCGCATCTCAAGAGGAGGCCCTCTCAACAGGAACGGCGAGAGGAACTCCAGGGTCGTGCCACCATTCCAAGAGTCCACCAGATGTCTCAGTCCATTCCAGAGGAAACTCTTTTCCCTTCACCGGCTCGCCTTTCACGCCGAGGATCGAATCACACCAAGGTGGCACGTGGCACGGCCCTGTGGGAAAGCCTCGAGGGAAAGCCTCGCTGGAAAGCCACAGATCCCTTGATCCACGTGACAGGATGCGTGACACTACTGCTGCAGCTCGGGAGGAAAGCGCACGTGCCTACCCCCACTTGAGACGAGGCCTGACTTCCCTGGGGAGACTCAGAACCACCCCAAGATCCATGGCAACACTGGAGAGGAATCCTCAGCTCCCGGCCCCGACTCCACAGAAGGTCTTAGGCCCCGGCATGGACGGGAGCCGAATCCCGAGATGGCCCCTAGTAACTCGCATGGGGACTGGCCTTTCCTGAGGCCACCAGAGCGGGTCCCTGAGGTCCCCGTCGTTACTCGAGAAGACCTGCCGCAACTCGAGAAAATCCAGGAGGTTCTCCCCTCCAGGCGAGATGAGGCCCATTTCCGCTGAGGCCTCTCGAGGCTGATCACACCTCACCTCTGGAACTTCGAAAGGGTCCTTCACACCCTTGGTGCAAATCAAGAAGCTCCCCAACATACCCGTCTCCACTCGAGAGGAAACACGAGGGTCCCGCCCACATCCAGAGGAGCCCCGTTTCTGCCTCGTAGCTCGAGATGAGGCATCCTTTCCCTGCTTCGTCGGGAAAGAGTTCCCGGCGTTCCCGTCGCATCTCAAGAGGAGGCCCTCTCAACAGGAACGGCGTGAGGAACTCCAGGGTCGTGCCACCATTCCAAGAGTCCCCCAGATGTCTCAGTCCATTCCAGGGGAACCTCTTTTCCCTTCACCGGCTCGTCTTTCACGCCGAGGATCGACTCCCACCGAGGTGGCAAGTGGCACGGCCCTGTGGGAAAGCCACGTGGGAAAGCCTAGAGGGAAAGCCTCGTGGGAAAGCCACAGATCCCATGATCCCGTGAGAGGAAGTGTGACACTACTGCTGCAGCTCGGGAGGAAAGCGCACTTGCATGCCCCCACCCGAGACGAGGCCTGACTCCCCTGGGGAGACTCAGAAGCACCCCAAGATCCATGGCAACACTGGAGAGGAATCCTCAGGTTCCGGCCCCAACTCCACACAAGGTCTTAGGACCCGGCATGGACGGGAGAGGAATCCCGACAGGGCCCCTAGCAACTCGCATGGGGACTGGCCTTTCCTGAGGCCACCAGAGCGGGTCCCTGAGGTCCCCGTCGTAACTCGAGAAGACTTGCCGCAACTCGAGAAAATCCAGGAGGTTCTCCTGTCCAGGCGAGATGAGGCCCATTTCCGCTGAGCCGTCTCGAGGCTGATCACACCTCACCTCTGGAACTTCGAAAGGGTCCTTCACACCCTTGGTGCGAGTGAAGAAGTTCCCCGACATACCCGTCTCCACTCGAGAGGAATCACGAGGGTCCCGCCCATATCCAGGGAAGCCCCATTTCCGGTTCGTAGCTCGAGATGAGGTATCCTTTCCCTGCTTCGTCCGGAAAGAGTTCCCTGCGTACCTGTCGCATCTCAAGAGGAGGCCCTCTCAACAGGAACGGCGAGAGGAACTCCAGGGTCGTGCCACCATTCCAAGAGTCCCCCAGATGTCTCAGTCCATTCCAGAGGAACCTCTTTTCCTTTCACCGGCTCGTGTTTCATGCCGAGGATCGACTCACACCAAGGTGGCACGTGGGACGGCCCTGTGGGAAAGCCTCGTGGGAAAGCCTCGAGGGAAAGCCACAGATCCCTTGATCCTCATGACAGGAAGCGTGACACTACTGCTGCAGCTCGGGTGGAAAACGCACGTGCATGCCCCCACTCGAGACGAGGCCTGACTCCCCTGGGGAGACTCAGAAGCACCCCAAGATCCATGGCAACACTGGAGAGGAATCCTCAGGTTCCGGCCCCGACTCCACACAAGGTCTTAGGCCCCGGCCTGGACGGGAGAGGAATCCCGAGATTGCCCCTAGCAACTCGCATGGGGACTGGCCTTTCCTGAGGCCACCAGAGCGGGTCCCTGAGGTCCACGTCGTAACACGAGAAGACCTGCCGGAACTCGAGAAAATCCAGGAGGTTCTCCACTCCAGGCGAGATGAGGCCCATTTCCACTGAGGCGTCTCAAGGCTGATCACACCTCACCTCTGGAACTTCGAAAGGGTCCTTCACAAACTTGGTGCTAATCAAGAAGTTCCCGATAAACCCTTCTCCACTCGAGAGGAAACACGAGGGTCCTGCCCACATAGAGAGGAGCCCCGTTTCCGCCTCGTAGCTCGTGATGAGGGATCCTTTCCCTGCTTCGTCGGGAAAGAGTTCCCGGCATTCCCGTCGCATCTCAAGAGGAGGCCCTCTCAACAGGAACGGCGAGAGGAACTCCAGGGTCGTGTCACCATTCCAAGAGTCCCCCAGATGTCTCAGTCCTTTCCAGAGGAAACTCTTTTCCCTTCACCAGCTCGT
This sequence comes from Budorcas taxicolor, assembly GCF_023091745.1. Lineage (NCBI taxonomy): Eukaryota > Metazoa > Chordata > Mammalia > Artiodactyla > Bovidae > Budorcas > Budorcas taxicolor. Next base: position 334,267 of record NC_068923.1, on the reverse strand, counting down.
CTTTCACGCCAAGGATGGACTCACACCAAGGTGGCTCGTGGCACGGCCCTGTGGGAAAGCCTCGAGGGAAAGCCTCGCTGGAAAGCCACAGATCCCTTGATCGACGTGACAGGATGCGTGACACTACTGCTGCAGCTCGGGAGGAAAGCGCACGTGCCTACCCCCACTTGAGACGAGGCCTGACTTCCCTGGGGAGACTCAGAACCACCCCAAGATCCATGGCAACACTGGAGAGGAATCCTCAGCTCCCGGCCCCGACTCCACACAAGGTCTTAGGCCCCGGCATGGACGGGAGCCGAATCCCGAGATGGCCCCTAGTAACTCGCATGGGGACTGGCCTTTCCTGAGGCCACCAGAGCGGGTCCCTGAGGTCCCCGTCGTAACTCGAGAAGACCTGCCGCAACTCGAGAAAATCCAGGAGGTTCTCCCCTCCAGGCGAGATGAGGCCCATTTCCGCTGAGGCCTCTCGAGGCTGATCACACCTCACCTCTGGAACTTCGAAAGGGAACTTCACACCCTTGGTGCAAATCAAGAAGTTCCCCGACATACCCGTCTCCACTCGAGAGGAAATACGAGGGTCCCGCCCACATCCGGAGGAGCCCCGTTTCCGCCTCGTAGCTCGAGATGAGGGATCCTTTCCCTGCTTCGTCGGGAAAGAGTTCCCGGCGTTCCCGTCACATCTCAAGAGGAGGCCCTCTCAACAGGAACGGCGAGAGGAACTCCAGGGTCGTGCCACCATTCCAAGAGTCACCCAGATGTCTCAGTCCATTCCAGAGGAACCTCTTTTCCCTTCACCGGCTCGTCTTTCACGCCGAGGATCGACTCACACCAAGGTGGCACGTGGCACAGCCCTGTGGGAAAGCCTCTTGGGAAAGCCTCGAGGGAAAGCCTCGATGGAAAGCCACAGATCCCTTGATCCAAGTGACAGGAAGCGTGACACTACTGCTGCAGCTCGGGAGGAAAGCGCACGTGCATGCCCCCACTCGAGACGAGGCCTGACTCCCCTGGGGAGACTCAGAAGCACCCCAAGATCCATGGCAACACTGGAGAGGAATCCTCAGGTTCCGGCCCCGACTCCACACAAGGTCTTAGGCCCCGGCATGGACGGGAGAGGAATCCCGAGAGGTCCCCTAGCAACTCGCATGGGGATTGGCCTTTCCTGAGGCCACCAGAGCGGGTCCCTGAGGTCCCCGTCGTAACTCGGGAAGACCTGCCGCAACTCGAGAAAATCCAGGAGGTTCTCCCCTCCAGGCGAGATGAGGCCCATTTCCGCTGAGGCATCCCGAGGCTGATCACACCTCACCTCTGGAACTTCAAAAGGGTCATTCACATCCTTGGTGCAAATCAAGAAGTTCCCCGACATACCCGTCTCCACTCGAGAGGAAACACGAGGTTCCCGCCCACATCCAGAGGAGACCCGTTTCTGCCTCGTAGCTCGAGATGAGGGATCCTTTCCCTGCTTCGTCGGGAAAGAGTTCCCGGCGTTCCCGTCGCATCTCAAGAGGAGGCCCTCTCAACAGGAACGGCGAGAGGAACTCCAGGGTCGTGCCACCATTCCAAGAGTGCCCCAGATGTCTCAGTCCATTCCAGAGGAACCTCTTTTCCCTTCACCGGCTCGTCTTTCACGCCGAGGATCGACTCACACCAAGGTGGCACGTGGCACAGCCCTGTGGGAAAGCCTCGTGGGAAAGCCTCGAGGGACAGCCTCGAGGGAAAGCCACAGATCCCTTGATCCACGTGACAGGAAGCGTCACACTACTGCTCAACTCGGGAGGAAAGCGCACATGCATGCCCCTACTTGAGACGAGGCCTGACTCCCCTGGGGAGACTCAGAAGCACCCCAAGATCCATGGCAACACTGGAGAGGAAACCTCAGGTTCCGGCCCCGACTCCACACAAGGTCTGAGGCCCCGGCATGGACGGGATAGGAATCCCGAGAGGTCCCCAAGCAATTCGCATGGGGATTGGCCTTTCCTGAGGCCACCAGAGCGGGTCCCTGAGGTCCCCGTCGTAACTCGAGGAGACCTGCCGCAACTCGAGAAAATGCGGGAGGTTCTCCCCTCCAGGCGAGATGAGGCCCATTTCCGCTGAGGCGTCTCGAGGCTGAACACACCTCCCCTCTGGAACTTCGAAACGATCCTTCACACCCTTGGTGCAAATCAAGAAGTTCCCCGACATACCCGTCTCCACTCGAGAGGAAACACGAGGGTCCCGCCCACATCCAGAGGTGCCTCGTTTCCGCCTCGTAGCTCGAGATGAGGGATCCTTTCCCTGCTTCGTCGGGAAAGAGTTCCCCGCGTTCCCGTCGCATCTCAAGAGGAGGCCCTCTCAACAGGAACGGCGAGAGGAACTCCAGGGTCGTGCCACCATTCCAAGAGTCCCCCAGATGTCTCAGTCCATTCCAGAGGAACCTCTTTTCCCTTCACCGGCTCGTCTTTCACGCCGAGGATCGACTCATACCAAGGTGACACGTGGCACAGCCCTGTGGGAAAGCCTCGTGGGAAAGCCTCGAGGGACAGCCTCGAGGGAAAGCCACAGATTCCTTGATCCACGTGACAGGAAGCGTGACACTACTGCTTCAGCTCGGGAGGAAAGCGCACGTGCATGCCCCCACTCGAGACGAGGCCTGACTCCCCTGGGGAGACTCAGAAGCACCCCTAGATCCATGGCAACACTGGAGAGGAATCCTCAGGTTCCGGCACCGACTCCACACAAGGTCTGAGGCCCCGGCATGGACGGGAGAGGAATCCCGAGAGGTCGCCTAACAACTCGCATGGGGACTGGCCATTCCTGAGGCCACCAGAGCGGGTCCCTGAGGTCCCCATCGTAACTCGGGAAGACCTGCCGCAACTCGAGAAAATCCAGGAGGTTCTCCCCTCCAGGCGAGATGAGGCCCATTTCTGCTGAGGCGTCTCCAGGCTGATCACACTTCCCCTCTGGAACTTCGAAAGGGTCCTTCACACCCTTGGTGCAAATCAAGAAGTTCCCCGATATACCCGTCTCCACTCGAGAGGAAACACGAGGGTCCCGCCCACATCCAGAGGAGCCCCGTTTCCACCTCGTAGCTCGAGGTGAGGGATCCTTTCCCTGCTTTCGTAGGGAAAGTTTTCCCGGCGTTCCTGTCGCATCTCAAGTGGAGGCCCTCTCAACAGGAACGGCGAGAGGAACTCCAGGGTCGTGCCACCATTCCAAGTGTCCCCCAGATGTCTCAGTCCATTCCAGAGGAACCTCTTTTCCCTTCACCGGCTCGTCTTTCACGCCGAGGATCGACTCACACCAAGGTGGCACGTGGCACAGCCCTGTGGGAAAGCCTCGTGGGAAAGCCTCGAGGGAAAGTCGCAGATCCCTTGATCCACGTGCCAGGAAGCGTGACACTACTGCTGCACCTTGGGAGGAAAGCGCACGTGCATGCCCCCACTCGAGACGAGGCCTGACTCCCCTGGGGAGATTCAGAAGCACCCCAAGATCCATGGCAACACTGGAGAGGAATCCTCAGGTTCCGGCCCCGACTCCACACATGGTCTTAGGCCCCGGCATGGACAGGAGAGGAATCCCGAGAGGTCCCCTAGCAACTCGCATGGGGACTGGCCTTTCCTGAGGCCACCAGAGGGGGTCCCTGAGGTCCCCGTCGTAACTAGGGAAGACCTGCCGCAATTCGAGAAAATCCAGGAGGTTCTTCCCTCCAAGCGAGATGAGGCCCATTTCCGCTGAGGCGTCTCGAGGCTGATCACACCTCACCACTGGAACTTCGAAAGGGTCCTTCACATCCTTGGTGCAAATCAAGAAGTTCCCCGACATACCCGTCTCCACTCGAGAGGAAACACGAGGTTCCCGCCCACATCCAGAGGAGACCGGTTTCCGCCTCGTAGCTCGAGATGAGGGATCCTTTCCCTGCTTCGTCGGGAAAGAGTTCCCGGCATTCCCGTCGCATCTCAAGAGGAGGACCTCTCAACAGGAACAGCGAGAGGAACTCCAGGGTCGTGCCACCATTCCAAGAGTCCCCCAGATGTCTCAGTCCATTCCAGAGGAACCTCTTTTCCCTTCACCGGCTCGTCTTTCACGCCGAGGATCGACTCACACCAAGGTGGCACGTGGCACAGCCCTGTGGGTATGCCTCGTGGGAAAGCCTCGAGGGAAAACCTCGAAGGAAAGCCACAGATCCCTTGATCCAAGTGACAGGAAGCGTGACACTACTGCTGCAGCTTGGGAGGAAAGCGCACGTGCATGCCCCCACTCGAGACGAGGCCTGACTCCCCTGGGGAGACTCAGAAGCACCCCAAGATCCATGGCTACACTGGAGAGGTATCCTCAGGTTCCGGCCCCAACTCCACACATGGTCTTAGGCCCCGGCAAGGACGGGACAGGAATCCCGACATGGCCCCTAGCAACTCGCATGGGGACTGGCCTTTCCTGAGGCCACAAGAGCGGGTCCCTGAGGTCCCCGCCGTAACTCGAGAAGACCTGCCGCAACTCGAGAAAATCCAGGAGGTTCTCCCCTACAGGCGAGATGAGGCCCATTTCCGCTGAGGCGTCTCCAGGCTGATCACACCTCACCTCTGGAACTTCGAAAGGGTCCTTCACACCCTTGGTGAAAATCAAGAAGTTCCCCGACATACCCGTCTCCACTCGAGAAGAAACACGAGGGTCCCGCCCACATTCAGAGGAGCCCCGTTTCCACCTCGTAGCTCGAGATGAGGGATCCTTTCCCTGCTTCGTCGGGAAAGAGTTCCCGGCGTTCGCGTCGCATCTCAAGAGGAGGCCCTCTCAACAGGAACGGCGAGAGGAACTCCAGGGTCGTGCCACCATTCCAAGAGTCCCCAGATGTCTCAGTCCATTCCAGAGGAACCTCTTTCCCTTCACCGGCTCGTCTTTCACGCCGAGGATCGACTCACACCAAGGTGGCACGTGGCACAGCCCTCTGGGAAAGCCTCGTGGGAAAGCCTCGAGGGACAGCCTCGAGGGAAAGCCACAGATCCCTTGATCCACGTGACAGGAAGCATGACACTACAGCTGCAGCTCGGGAGGAAAGCGCACGTGCATGCCCCCACTCGAGACGAGGCCTGACTCCCCAGGGGAGACTCAGAAGCACCCCAAGATCCATGGTAACACTGGAGAGGAATCCTCAGGTTCCGGCCCCGACTCCTCACAAGGACTCAGGCCCCAGCATGGACGGGAGAGGAATCCCGAGAGGTCCCCTAGCAACTCGCCTGGGGACTGCCCTTTCCTGAGGCCACCAAAGCGCTTCCCTGAGGTCCCCGTCGTAACTCGAGAAGACCTGCCGCAACTCGAGAAATCCAGGAGGTTCTCCCCTCCAGGCGAGATGAGGCCCATTTCCCCTGAGGCGTCTTGAGGCTGATCACACCTCACCTCTGGAACTTCGAAAGGGTCCTTCACACCCTTGGTGCAACTCAAGAAGTTCCCCGACATACCCGTCTCCACTCGAGAGGAAAGAGGAGGGTCCCGCCCACAGCCAGAGGAGCCCCGTTTCCGCCTCGTAGCACCAGATGAGGGATCCTTTCCCTGCTTCGTCGGGAAAGAGTTCCCGGCAGTTGGATCGCATCTCAAGAGGAGGCCCTCTCAACAGGAACGGCGAGAGGAACTCCAGGGTCATGCCACCATTCCAAGAGTCCCGCAGATGTCTCAGTCCATTGCAGAGGAACCTCTTTTCCCTTCACCGGCTCGTCTTTCACGCCGAGGATCGACTCACAACCAAGGTGGCACGTGGCACAGCCCTCTGGGAAAGCCTCGTGGGAAAGCCTCGAGGGACAGCCTCGAGGGAAAGCCACAGATCCCTTGATCCACGTGACAGGAAGCATGACACTACAGCTGCAGCTCGGGAGGAAAGCGCACGTGCATGCCCCCTCTCGAGACGAGGCCTGACTCCCCAGGGGAGACTCAGAAGCACCCCAAGATCCATGGTAACACTGGAGAGGAATCCTCAGGTTCCGGCCCCGACTCCTCACAAGGACTCAGGCCCCAGCATGGACGGGAGAGGAATCCCGAGAGGTCCCCTAGCAACTCGCCTGGGGACTGCCCTTTCCTGAGGCCACCAAAGCGGGTCCCTGAGGTCCCCGTCGTAACTGGAGAAGACCTGCCGCAACTCGAGAAATCCAGGAGGTTCTCCCCTCCAGGCGAGATGAGGCCCATTTCCCCTGAGGCGTCTTGAGGCTGATCACACCTCACCTCTGGAACTTCGAAAGGGTACTTCACACCCTTGGTGCAACTCAAGAAGTTCCCCGACATACCCGTCTCCACTCGAGAGGAAAGAGGAGGGTCCCGCCCACAGCCAGAGGAGCCCCGTTTCCGCCTCGTAGCACCAGATGAGGGATCCTTTCCCTGCTTCGTCGGGAAAGAGTTCCCGGCATTTGGATCGCATCTCAAGAGGAGGCCCTCTCAACAGGAACGGCGAGAGGAACTCCAGGGTCGTGCCACCATTCCAAGAGTCCCGCAGATGTCTCAGTCCATTGCAGAGGAACCTCTTTTCCCTTCACCGGCTCGTCTTTCACGCCGAGGATCGACTCACACCAAGGTGGCACGTGGCACAGCCCTGTGGGAAAGCCTCGTGGGAAAGCCTCGAGGGACAGCCTCGAGGGAAAGCCACAGATTCCTTGATCCACGTGACAGGAAGCGTGACACTACTGCTTCAGCTCGGGAGGAAAGCGCACGTGCATGCCCCTACCCGAGACGAGGCCTCAGTCCCCTGGTGAGACTCAGAAGCACCCCAAGATCCATGGCAACACTGGAGAGGAATCCTCACTTTCCTGTCCCGACTCCACACAAGGACTGAGGAACCGGCATGGACGGGAGAGCAATCCCGAGAGGTCCCCTAGCAATTCGCATGGGGACTGGCATTTTCGGAGGCCACCAGAGAGGGTCACTGGGGTCCCCGTCGTAACTCGGGAAGACATGCCGCAACTCGAGAACATCCAGGATGTTCTCCCCTCCAGGGCAGATGAGGCCCATTTCCTCTGAGGCGTCTTGAGGCTGATCACACCTCCCCTCTGGAACTTCGAAAGGGTCCTTCACACCCTTGGTGCAAATCAAGAAGTTCCCCGACATACCCGTCTCCACTCGAGAGGAAACACGAGGGTCCCGCCCACATCCAGAGGAGCCCCGTTTCCGCCTCGTAGCGCCAGATGAGGGATCCTTTCCCTGCTTCGTCGGGAAAGAGTTCCCGGCGTTCGGATCGCATCTCAAGAGGAGGCCCTCTCAACAGGACCGGAGAGAGGAACTCCAGGGTCGTGCCACCATGCCAAGAGTCCCCCAGATGTCTCAGTCCATTACAGAGGAAACTCTTTTCCCTTCACCGGCTCGTCTTTCACGCCGAGGATCGACTCACACCAAGGTGGCACCTGGCACAGCCCTGTGGGAAAGCCTCGAGCGAAAGCCTCGAGGGACAGCCTCGAGGGAAAGCCACAGATCCCTTGATCCACGTGACAGGAAGCGTGACAGTACTGCTGCAGCTCGGGAGGAAAGCGCACGTGCATGCCCCTACTTGAGACGAGGCCTGACTCCCCTTGGGAGACTCAGAAGCACCCCAAGATCCATGGCAACACTGGAGAGGAATCCTCAGGTTCCGGCCCCGACTCCACACTAGGACTGAGGCCCCGGCATGGACGGGAGAGCAATCCCGAGAGGTCTCCTAGCAACTCGCATGGGGACTGGCCTTTCCTGAGGCCACCAGAGCGGGTCCCTGAGGTCCCCGTCGTAACTCGAGAAGACCTGCCGCAACTCGAGAATATCCAGGAGGTTCTCCCCTCCAGGCGAGATGAGGCCCATTTCCGCTGAGGAGCCTCGAGGCTGATCACACCTCACCTCTGGAACTTCGAAAGGGTCCTTCACACCCTTGGTGCAAATCAAGAAGTTCCCCGACATACCCGTCTCCACTCGAGAGGAAACACGAGGGTCCCGCCCACATCCAGAGGAGCCCCGTTTCCACCTCCTACCTCCCGATGAGGGATCCTTACCCTGCTTCGTCGGGAAAGAGTTCCCGGCGTTCCCGTCGCATCTCAAGAGGAGGCCCTCTCAACAGGAACGGCGAGAGGAACTCCAGGGTCGTGCCACCATTCCAAGAGTCTCCCAGATGTCTCAGTCCATTCCAGAGGAACCTCTTTTCCCTACACCGGCTCGTCTTTCACGCCGAGGATCGACTCACACCAAGGTGGCACGTGGCACAGCCCTGTGGGAAAGCCTCGTGGGAAAGCCTCGAGGGACAGCCTCGAGGGAAAGCCACAGATTCCTTGATCCACGTGACAGGAAGCGTGACACTACTGCTTAAGCTCGGGAGGAAAGCACACGTGTATGCCCCTATCCGAGACGATGCCTGAGTCCCCTGGGGAGACAGAAGCACCCCAAGATCCATGGCAACACTGGAGAGGAATCCTCACGTTCCTGTCCCGACTCCACACAAGGACTGAGGCCCCGGCATGGACGGGAGAGCAATCCCGAGAGGTCCCCTAGCAACTCGCATGGGGACTGGCCTTTCCTGAGGCCACCAGAGCCGGTCCCTGGGGTCCCCGTCGTAACTCGGGAAGACCTGCCGCAACTCGAGAAAATCCAGGAGGTTCTCCCCTCCAGGCGAGATGAGGCCGATTTCCGCTGAGGCATCTCGAGGCTGATCACACCTCACCTCTGGAACTTCGAAAGGGTCCTTCACACCCTTGGTGCAAATCAAGAAGTTCCCCGACATACCCGTCTCCACTCGAAAGGAAACACGAGGGTCCCGCCCACACCCAGAGGAGCCCCGTTTCCGCCTCGCAGCTCGAGATGAGGGATCCTTTCCCTGCTTCGTCGGGAAAGAGTTCCCGGCGTTCCCGTCGCATCTCTAGAGGACGCCCTCTCAACAGGAACGGCGAGAGGAACTCCAGGGTCGTGCCACCATTCCAAGAGTCCCCCAGATGTCTCAGTCCATTCCAGAGGAACCTCTTTTCCCTTCACCGGCTCGTCTTTCACGCCGAGGATCGACTCACACCAAGGTGGCACGTGGCACAGCCCTGTGGGGAAGCCTCGTGTGAAAGCCTCGAGGGACAGCCTCGAGGGAAAGCCACAGATCCCTTGATCCAAGTGACAGGAAGCGTGACACTACTGCTGCAGCTCGGGAGGAAAGCGCACGTGCATGCACCCACTCGAGACGAGGCCTGACTCCCCTGGGGAGACTCAGAAGCACCCCAAGATCCATGGCAACACTGGAGAGGAATCCTCAGGTTCCGGCCCCGACTCCACACAAGGACTGAGGCCCCGGCAGCGACTGGAGAGGAATCCCGAGAGGCCCCCTAGCAACTTGCATGGGGACTGGCCTTTCCTGAGGCCACCAGAGCGGGTCCCTGAGGTCCCCGTTGTAACTCGAGAAGACCTGCCGCAACTCGAGAAAATCCAGGAGGTTCTCCCCTCCAGGCGAGATGAGGCCCATTTCCGCTGAGGCGTCTCGAGGCTGATCACACCTCACCTCTGGAACTTCGAAAGGGTCCTTCACACCCTTGGTGCAAATCAAGAAGTTCCCCGACATACCCGTCTCCACTCGAGAGGAAACAAGAGGGTCCCGCCCACATCCAGAGGAGCCGCGTTTCCGCCTCGTAGCTCGAGATGAGGGATCCTTTCCCTGCTTCATCGAGAAAGAGTTCCCGGCGTTCCCGTCGCATCTCAAGAGGAGGCCCTCTCAACAGGAACGGCGAGAGGAACTCCAGGGTCGTGCCACCATTCCAAGAGTCCCCCAGATGTCTCAGTCCATTCCAGAGGAACCTCTTTTCCCTTCACCGGCTCGTCTTTCACGCCGAGGATCGACTCACACCAAGGTGGCACGTGGCACAGCCCTGTGGGAAAGCCTTGTGGGAAAGCCTCGAGCGAAAGCCTCGAGGGAAACCACAGATCCCTTGATCCACGTGACAGGAAGCGTGACACTACTGCTGCAGCCTGGGAGGAAAGCGCACGTGCATGCCCCCACTCGAGACGAGGCCTGATTCCCCTGGGGAGAATCAGAAGCACCCCAAGATCCATGGCAACACTGGAGAGGAATCCTCAGGTTCCGGCCCCGACTCCACACAAGGTCTTAGGCCCCAGCATGGACGGGAGAGGAATCCCGAGATGGCCCCTAGCAACTCGCACGGGGACTGGCCTTTCCTGAGGCCACCAGAGCTGGTCCCTGAGGTCCCCGTCGTAACTCGGGAAGACCTGCCTCTACTCGAGAAAATGCAGGAGGTTCTCCCCTCCAGGCGAGATGAGGCCCATTTCCGCTGAGGCGTCTCGAGGCTGATCACACCTCACCTCTGGAACTTTGAAAGGGTCCTTCACACCCTTGGTGCAAATCAAGAAGTTCCCCGACATACCCGTCTCCACTCGAGAGGAAACACGAGGGTCCCGCCCACATCCAGAGGAGCCCCGTTTCCGCCTCGTAGCTCAGGATGAGGGATCCTTGCCCTGCTTCGTCGGGAAAGAGTTCCCGGCGTTCCCGTCGCATCTCAAGAGGAGGCCCTCTCAACAGGAACGGCGAGAGGATCTCCAGGGTCGTGCCACCTTTCCAAGAGTCCCCCAGATGTCTCAGTCCATTCCAGAGGAACCTCTTTTCCCTTCACCGGCTCGTCTTTCACGCCGAGGATCGACTCACACCAAGGTGGCAGGTGGCACAGCCCTGTGGGAAAGCCTCGTGGGAAAGCCTCGAGCGAAACCACAGATCCCTTGATCCACGTGACAGGAAGCGTGACACTACTGCTGCAGCCTGGGAGGAAAGCGCACGTGCATGCCCCCACTCGAGACGAGGCCTGACTCCCCTGGGGAGACTGAGAAGCACCCCAAGATCCAAGGCAACACTGGAGAGGAATCCTCAGGTTCCGGCCCCGACTCCACACAAGGTCTTAGGCCCCGGCATGGACGGGAGAGGAATCCCGAGATGGCCCCTAGCAACTCGCACGGGGACTGGCCTTTCTTGAGGCCACCAGAGCGGGTCCCTGAGGTCCCCGTTGTAAATCGAGAAGACCTGCCGCAACTCGAGAAAATGCAGAAGGTTCTCCCCTCCAGGCGAGATGATGCCCATTTCCGCTGAGGCGTCTCGAGCTTGATCACACCTCACCTCTGGAACTTTGAAAGGGTCCTTCACAGCCTTGGTGCAAATCATGAAGTTCCCCGACATACCCGTCTCCACTCGAGATGAAACACGAGGTTCCCGCCCACATCCAGAGGAGACCGGTTTCCGCCTCGTAGCTCGAGATGAGGGATCCTTTCCCTGCTTCGTCGGGAAAGAGTTCCCGGCATTCCCGTCGCATCTCAAGAGGAGGACCTCTCAACAGGAACAGCGAGAGGAACTCCAGGGTCGTGCCACCATTCCAAGAGTCCCCCAGATGTCTCAGTCCATTCCAGAGGAACCTCTTTTCCCTTCACCGGCTCGTCTTTCACGCCGAGGATCGACTCACACCAAGGTGGCACGTGGCACAGCCCTGTGGGTATGCCTCGTGGGAAAGCCTCGAGGGAAAACCTCGAAGGAAAGCCACAGATCCCTTGATCCAAGTGACAGGAAGCGTGACACTACTGCTGCAGCTTGGGAGGAAAGCGCACGTGCATGCCCCCACTCGAGACGAGGCCTGACTCCCCTGGGGAGACTCAGAAGCACCCCAAGATCCATGGCTACACTGGAGAGGTATCCTCAGGTTCCGGCCCCAACTCCACACATGGTCTTAGGCCCCGGCAAGGACGGGACAGGAATCCCGACATGGCCCCTAGCAACTCGCATGGGGACTGGCCTTTCCTGAGGCCACAAGAGCGGGTCCCTGAGGTCCCCGTCGTAACTCGAGAAGACCTGCCGCAACTCGAGAAAATCCAGGAGGTTCTCCCCTACAGGCGAGATGAGGCCCATTTCCGCTGAGGCGTCTCCAGGCTGATCACACCTCACCTCTGGAACTTCGAAAGGGTCCTTCACACCCTTGGTGAAAATCAAGAAGTTCCCCGACATACCCGTCTCCACTCGAGAAGAAACACGAGGGTCCCGCCCACATTCAGAGGAGCCCCGTTTCCACCTCGTAGCTCGAGATGAGGGATCCTTTCCCTGCTTCGTCGGGAAAGAGTTCCCGGCGTTCGCGTCGCATCTCAAGAGGAGGCCCTCTCAACAGGAACGGCGAGAGGAACTCCAGGGTCGTGCCACCATTCCAAGAGTCCCCAGATGTCTCAGTCCATTCCAGAGGAACCTCTTTCCCTTCACCGGCTAGTCTTTCACGCCGAGGATCGACTCACACCAAGGTGGCACGTGGCACAGCCCTCTGGGAAAGCCTCGTGGGAAAGCCTCGAGGGACAGCCTCGAGGGAAAGCCACAGATCCCTTGATCCACGTGACAGGAAGCATGACACTACAGCTGCAGCTCGGGAGGAAAGCGCACGTGCATGCCCCCTCTCGAGACGAGGCCTGACTCCCCAGGGGAGACTCAGAAGCACCCCAAGATCCATGGTAACACTGGAGAGGAATCCTCAGGTTCCGGCCCCGACTCCTCACAAGGACTCAGGCCCCAGCATGGACGGGAGAGGAATCCCGAGAGGTCCCCTAGCAACTCGCCTGGGGACTGCCCTTTCCTGAGGCCACCAAAGCGGGTCCCTGAGGTCCCCGTCGTAACTGGAGAAGACCTGCCGCAACTCGAGAAATCCAGGAGGTTCTCCCCTCCAGGCGAGATGAGGCCCATTTCCCCTGAGGCGTCTTGAGGCTGATCACACCTCACCTCTGGAACTTCGAAAGGGTACTTCACACCCTTGGTGCAACTCAAGAAGTTCCCCGACATACCCGTCTCCACTCGAGAGGAAAGAGGAGGGTCCCGCCCACAGCCAGAGGAGCCCCGTTTCCGCCTCGTAGCACCAGATGAGGGATCCTTTCCCTGCTTCGTCGGGAAAGAGTTCCCGGCATTTGGATCGCATCTCAAGAGGAGGCCCTCTCAACAGGAACGGCGAGAGGAACTCCAGGGTCGTGCCACCATTCCAAGAGTCCCGCAGATGTCTCAGTCCATTGCAGAGGAACCTCTTTTCCCTTCACCGGCTCGTCTTTCACGCCGAGGATCGACTCACACCAAGGTGGCACGTGGCACAGCCCTGTGGGAAAGCCTCGTGGGAAAGCCTCGAGGGACAGCCTCGAGGGAAAGCCACAGATTCCTTGATCCACGTGACAGGAAGCGTGACACTACTGCTTCAGCTCGGGAGGAAAGCGCACGTGCATGCCCCTACCCGAGACGAGGCCTCAGTCCCCTGGTGAGACTCAGAAGCACCCCAAGATCCATGGCAACACTGGAGAGGAATCCTCACTTTCCTGTCCCGACTCCACACAAGGACTGAGGAACCGGCATGGACGGGAGAGCAATCCCGAGAGGTCCCCTAGCAATTCGCATGGGGACTGGCATTTTCGGAGGCCACCAGAGAGGGTCACTGGGGTCCCCGTCGTAACTCGGGAAGACATGCCGCAACTCGAGAACATCCAGGATGTTCTCCCCTCCAGGGCAGATGAGGCCCATTTCCTCTGAGGCGTCTTGAGGCTGATCACACCTCCCCTCTGGAACTTCGAAAGGGTCCTTCACACCCTTGGTGCAAATCAAGAAGTTCCCCGACATACCCGTCTCCACTCGAGAGGAAACACGAGGGTCCCGCCCACATCCAGAGGAGCCCCGTTTCCGCCTCGTAGCGCCAGATGAGGGATCCTTTCCCTGCTTCGTCGGGAAAGAGTTCCCGGCGTTCGGATCGCATCTCAAGAGGAGGCCCTCTCAACAGGACCGGAGAGAGGAACTCCAGGGTCGTGCCACCATGCCAAGAGTCCCCCAGATGTCTCAGTCCATTACAGAGGAAACTCTTTTCCCTTCACCGGCTCGTCTTTCACGCCGAGGATCGACTCACACCAAGGTGGCACCTGGCACAGCCCTGTGGGAAAGCCTCGAGCGAAAGCCTCGAGGGACAGCCTCGAGGGAAAGCCACAGATCCCTTGATCCACGTGACAGGAAGCGTGACAGTACTGCTGCAGCTCGGGAGGAAAGCGCACGTGCATGCCCCTACTTGAGACGAGGCCTGACTCCCCTTGGGAGACTCAGAAGCACCCCAAGATCCATGGCAACACTGGAGAGGAATCCTCAGGTTCCGGCCCCGACTCCACACTAGGACTGAGGCCCCGGCATGGACGGGAGAGCAATCCCGAGAGGTCTCCTAGCAACTCGCATGGGGACTGGCCTTTCCTGAGGCCACCAGAGCGGGTCCCTGAGGTCCCCGTCGTAACTCGAGAAGACCTGCCGCAACTCGAGAATATCCAGGAGGTTCTCCCCTCCAGGCGAGATGAGGCCCATTTCCGCTGAGGAGCCTCGAGGCTGATCACACCTCACCTCTGGAACTTCGAAAGGGTCCTTCACACCCTTGGTGCAAATCAAGAAGTTCCCCGACATACCCGTCTCCACTCGAGAGGAAACACGAGGGTCCCGCCCACATCCAGAGGAGCCCCGTTTCCACCTCCTACCTCCCGATGAGGGATCCTTACCCTGCTTCGTCGGGAAAGAGTTCCCGGCGTTCCCGTCGCATCTCAAGAGGAGGCCCTCTCAACAGGAACGGCGAGAGGAACTCCAGGGTCGTGCCACCATTCCAAGAGTCTCCCAGATGTCTCAGTCCATTCCAGAGGAACCTCTTTTCCCTACACCGGCTCGTCTTTCACGCCGAGGATCGACTCACACCAAGGTGGCACGTGGCACAGCCCTGTGGGAAAGCCTCGTGGGAAAGCCTCGAGGGACAGCCTCGAGGGAAAGCCACAGATTCCTTGATCCACGTGACAGGAAGCGTGACACTACTGCTTAAGCTCGGGAGGAAAGCACACGTGTATGCCCCTATCCGAGACGATGCCTGAGTCCCCTGGGGAGACAGAAGCACCCCAAGATCCATGGCAACACTGGAGAGGAATCCTCACGTTCCTGTCCCGACTCCACACAAGGACTGAGGCCCCGGCATGGACGGGAGAGCAATCCCGAGAGGTCCCCTAGCAACTCGCATGGGGACTGGCCTTTCCTGAGGCCACCAGAGCCGGTCCCTGGGGTCCCCGTCGTAACTCGGGAAGACCTGCCGCAACTCGAGAAAATCCAGGAGGTTCTCCCCTCCAGGCGAGATGAGGCCGATTTCCGCTGAGGCATCTCGAGGCTGATCACACCTCACCTCTGGAACTTCGAAAGGGTCCTTCACACCCTTGGTGCAAATCAAGAAGTTCCCCGACATACCCGTCTCCACTCGAAAGGAAACACGAGGGTCCCGCCCACACCCAGAGGAGCCCCGTTTCCGCCTCGCAGCTCGAGATGAGGGATCCTTTCCCTGCTTCGTCGGGAAAGAGTTCCCGGCGTTCCCGTCGCATCTCTAGAGGACGCCCTCTCAACAGGAACGGCGAGAGGAACTCCAGGGTCGTGCCACCATTCCAAGAGTCCCCCAGATGTCTCAGTCCATTCCAGAGGAACCTCTTTTCCCTTCACCGGCTCGTCTTTCACGCCGAGGATCGACTCACACCAAGGTGGCACGTGGCACAGCCCTGTGGGGAAGCCTCGTGTGAAAGCCTCGAGGGACAGCCTCGAGGGAAAGCCACAGATCCCTTGATCCAAGTGACAGGAAGCGTGACACTACTGCTGCAGCTCGGGAGGAAAGCGCACGTGCATGCACCCACTCGAGACGAGGCCTGACTCCCCTGGGGAGACTCAGAAGCACCCCAAGATCCATGGCAACACTGGAGAGGAATCCTCAGGTTCCGGCCCCGACTCCACACAAGGACTGAGGCCCCGGCAGCGACTGGAGAGGAATCCCGAGAGGCCCCCTAGCAACTTGCATGGGGACTGGCCTTTCCTGAGGCCACCAGAGCGGGTCCCTGAGGTCCCCGTTGTAACTCGAGAAGACCTGCCGCAACTCGAGAAAATCCAGGAGGTTCTCCCCTCCAGGCGAGATGAGGCCCATTTCCGCTGAGGCGTCTCGAGGCTGATCACACCTCACCTCTGGAACTTCGAAAGGGTCCTTCACACCCTTGGTGCAAATCAAGAAGTTCCCCGACATACCCGTCTCCACTCGAGAGGAAACAAGAGGGTCCCGCCCACATCCAGAGGAGCCGCGTTTCCGCCTCGTAGCTCGAGATGAGGGATCCTTTCCCTGCTTCATCGAGAAAGAGTTCCCGGCGTTCCCGTCGCATCTCAAGAGGAGGCCCTCTCAACAGGAACGGCGAGAGGAACTCCAGGGTCGTGCCACCATTCCAAGAGTCCCCCAGATGTCTCAGTCCATTCCAGAGGAACCTCTTTTCCCTTCACCGGCTCGTCTTTCACGCCGAGGATCGACTCACACCAAGGTGGCACGTGGCACAGCCCTGTGGGAAAGCCTTGTGGGAAAGCCTCGAGCGAAAGCCTCGAGGGAAACCACAGATCCCTTGATCCACGTGACAGGAAGCGTGACACTACTGCTGCAGCCTGGGAGGAAAGCGCACGTGCATGCCCCCACTCGAGACGAGGCCTGACTCCCCTGGGGAGCCAGAGAAGCACCCCAAGATCCATGGCAACACTGGAGAGGAATCCTCAGGTTCCGGCCCCGACTCCACACAAGGTCTTAGGCCCCGGCCTGCACGGGAGAGGAATCCCGAGATGGCCCCTAGCAACTCGCACGGGGACTGGCCTTTCCTGAGGCCACCAGAGCGGGTCCCTGAGGTCCCCGTTGTAAATCGAGAAGACCTGCCGCAACTCGAGAAAATGCAGAAGGTTCTCCCCTCCAGGCGAGATGAGGCCCATTTCCGCTGAGGCGTCTCGAGCTTGATCACACCTCACCTCTGGAACTTTGAAAGGGTCCTTCACAGCCTTGGTGCAAATCAAGAAGTTCCCCGACATACCCGTCTCCACTCGAGAGGAAACACGAGGGTCCCGCCCACATCCAGAGGAGCCCCGTTTCCGCCTCGTAGTTCGAGATGAGGGATCCTTTCCCTGCTTCGTCGGGAAAGAGTTCCCGGCGTTCCTGTCGCATCTCAAGAGGAGGCCCTCTCAACAGGAACGGCGAGAGGAACTCCAGGGTCGTGCCACCATTCCAAGAGTCCCCCAGATATCTCAGTCCATTCCAGAGGAACCTCTTTTCCCTTCAACGGCTCGTCTTTCACACCGAGGATTGAATCACACCAAGGTGGCACGTGGCACAGCCCTGGGGAAAGCCTCGTGGAAAAGCCTCGAGGGAAAGCCTCGAGGGAAACCACAGATCCCTTGATCCACGTGACAGGAAGCGTGACACTACTGCTGCAGCTCGGGAGGAAAGCGCACGTGCATGCCCCCACTCGAGACGAGGCCTGATTCCCCTGGGGAGAATCAGAAGCACCCCAAGATCCATGGCAACACTGGAGAGGAATCCTCAGGTTCCGGCCCCGACTCCACACAAGGTCTTAGGCCCCAGCATGGACGGGAGAGGAATCCCGAGATGGCCCCTAGCAACTCGCACGGGGACTGGCCTTTCCTGAGGCCACCAGAGCTGGTCCCTGAGGTCCCCGTCGTAACTCGGGAAGACCTGCCTCTACTCGAGAAAATGCAGGAGGTTCTCCCCTCCAGGCGAGATGAGGCCCATTTCCGCTGAGGCGTCTCGAGGCTGATCACACCTCACCTCTGGAACTTTGAAAGGGTCCTTCACACCCTTGGTGCAAATCAAGAAGTTCCCCGACATACCCGTCTCCACTCGAGAGGAAACACGAGGGTCCCGCCCACATCCAGAGGAGCCCCGTTTCCGCCTCGTAGCTCAGGATGAGGGATCCTTGCCCTGCTTCGTCGGGAAAGAGTTCCCGACGTTCCCGTCGCATCTCAAGAGGAGGCCCTCTCAACAGGATCGGCGAGAGGAACTCCAGGGACGTGCCACCATTCCAAGAGTCCCCCAGATGTCTCAGTCCATTCCAGAGGAACCTCTTTTCCCTTCACCGGCTCGTCTTTCACGCCGAGGATCGACTCACACCAAGGTGGCAGGTGGCACAGCCCTGTGGGAAAGCCTCGTGGGAAAGCCTCGAGCGAAACCACAGATCCCTTGATCCACGTGACAGGAAGCGTGACACTACTGCTGCAGCCTGGGAGGAAAGCGCACGTGCATGCCCCCACTCGAGACGAGGCCTGACTCCCCTGGGGAGACTGAGAAGCACCCCAAGATCCAAGGCAACACTGGAGAGGAATCCTCAGGTTCCGGCCCCGACTCCACACAAGGTCTTAGGCCCCGGCATGGACGGGAGAGGAATCCCGAGATGGCCCCTAGCAACTCGCACGGGGACTGGCCTTTCTTGAGGCCACCAGAGCGGGTCCCTGAGGTCCCCGTTGTAAATCGAGAAGACCTGCCGCAACTCGAGAAAATGCAGAAGGTTCTCCCCTCCAGGCGAGATGATGCCCATTTCCGCTGAGGCGTCTCGAGCTTGATCACACCTCACCTCTGGAACTTTGAAAGGGTCCTTCACAGCCTTGGTGCAAATCATGAAGTTCCCCGACATACCCGTCTCCACTCGAGATGAAACACGAGGGTCCCGCCCACATCCAGAGGAGCCCCGTTTCCGCCTCGTAGCTCGAGATGAGGGATCCTTTCCCTGCTTCGTCGGGAAAGAGTTCCCGGCGTTCCCGTCGCATCTCAAGAGGAGGCCCTCTCAACAGGAACGGCGAGAGGAACTCCAGGGTCGTGCCACCATTCCATGATTCACACAAATGTCTCTGTCCATTCCAGAGGAACCTCTTTTCCCTTCACCGGCTAGTCTTTCACGCCGAGGATCGACTCACACCAAGGTGGCACGTGGCACAGCCCTGTGGGAAAGCCTCGTGGGAAAGCCTCGAGGGACAGCCTCGAGGGAAAGCCACAGATCCCTTGATCCACGTGACAGGAAGCGTGACACAACTGCTGCAGCTCGGGAGGAAAGCGCACGTGCATGCCCCCACTCGAGACGAGGCCTGCCTTCCCTGGGGAGACTCAGAAGCACCCCAAGATCCATGGCAACACTGGAGAGGAATCCTCAGGTTCTGGCCCCGACTGCACACAAGGACTGAGGCCGCGGAATGGATGGGAGAGGAATCCCGAGAGGCCCCCTAGCAAATTGCACGGGGACTGGCCTTTCCTGAGGCCACCAGAGCGGGTCACTGAAGTCCCCGTCCTAACTCGAGAAGACCTGCCGAAACTCGAGA
The DNA here is from genome assembly GCF_023091745.1 of Budorcas taxicolor. Classification (NCBI taxonomy): domain Eukaryota; kingdom Metazoa; phylum Chordata; class Mammalia; order Artiodactyla; family Bovidae; genus Budorcas; species Budorcas taxicolor. Next base: position 315,144 of record NC_068923.1, on the reverse strand, counting down.
AAATCCAGCAGGTTCTCCCCTCCAGGCGAGATGAGGCCCATTTCCACTGAGGCGTCTCGAGGCTGATCACACCTCACCTCTGGAACTTCGAAAGGGTCCTTCACACCCTTGGTGCAAATCAAGAAGTTCCCCGACATACCCGTCTCCACTCGAGAGGAAACACGAGGGTCCCGCCCACATCCAGAGGAGCCCCGTTTCCGCCTCGTAGCTCGAGATGAGGGATCCTTTCCCTGCTTCGTCGGGAAAGAGTTCCCGGCGTTCCCGTCGCATCTCAAGAGGAGGCCCTCTCAACAGGAACGGCGAGAGGAACTCCAGGGTCGTGCCACCATTCCAAGAGTCCCCCAGATGTCTCAGTCCATTCCAGAGGAACCTCTTTTCCCTTCACCGGCTCGTCTTTCACGCCGAGGATCGACTCACACCAAGGTGTTACGTGGCACAGCCCTGTGGGTAAGCCTCGTGGGATAGCCTCAAGCGAAAGCCTCGAGGGAAACCACAGATCCCTTGATCCACGTGACAGGAAGCGTGACACTACTGCTGCAGCTCGGGAGGAAAGCGCACGTGCATGCCCCCACTCGAGACGAGGCCTGACTCCCCTGGGGAGACTGAGAAGCACCCCAAGATCCATGGCAACACTGGAGAGGAATCCTCAGGTTCCGGCCCCGACTCCACACAAGGTCTTAGGCCCCGGCATGGACGGGAGAGGAATCCCGAGATGGCCCCTAGCAACTCGCACGGGGACTGGCCTTTCCTGAGGCCACCAGAGCGGGTCCCTGAGGTCCCCGTCGTAACTCGAGAAGACATGCCGCAACTCGAGAAAATCCAGGAGGTTCTCCCCTCCAGGCGAGATGAGGTCCATTTCCGCTGAGGCGTCTCGAGGCTGATCACACCTCACCTCTGGAACGTCGCAAGGGTCCTTCACACCCTTGGTGCAAATCAAGAAGTTCCCCGACATACCCGTCTCCACTCGAGAGGAAACACGAGGGTCCCGCCCACATCCAGAGGAGCCCCGTTTCCGCCTCGTAGCTCGAGATGAGGGATCCTTTCCCTGCTTCGTCGGGAAAGAGTTCCCGGCGTTCCCGTCGCATCTCAAGAGGAGGCCCTCTCAACAGGAATGGCGAGAGGAACTCCAGGGTCGTGCCACCATTCCCAGAGACCCCCAGATGTCTCAGTCCATTCCAGAGGAAACTCTTTTCCCTTCACCGGCTCGTCTTTCACACCGAGGATCGACTCCCACCAAGGTGGCACGTGGCACAGCCCTGGGGGAAAGCGTCGTGGAAAAGCCTCGAGGGAAAGCCTCGAGGGAAAGCCACAGATCCCTTGATCCACGTGACAGGAAGCGTGACACTACTGCTGCAGCTCGGGAGGAAAGCGCACGTGCATGCCCCCACTCGAGACGAGGCCTGACTCCCCTGGGGAGACTCAGAAGCACCCCAAGATCCATGGCAACACTGGAGAGGAATCCTCAGGTTCCGGCCCCGACTCCACACAAGGTCTTAGGCCCCGGCATGGACGGGAGAGGAATCCCGAGATGGCCCCTACCAACTTGCACGGGGACTGGCCTCTCCTGAGGCCACCAGAGCGGGTCCCTGAGGTCCCCGTCGTAAGTCGAGAAGACCTGCCGCAACTCGAGAATATCCAGGAGGTTCTCCCCTCCAGGCGAGATGAGGCCCATTTCCACTGAGACGTCTCGAGGCTGATCACACCTCACCTCTGGAACTTTGAAAGGGTCCTTCACACCCTTGGTGCAAATCAAGAAGTTCCCCGACATACCCGTCTCCACTCGTGAGGAAACAAGAGGGTCCCGCCCACATCCAGAGGAGCCCCGTTTCCGCCTCGTAGCTCGAGATGAGGGATCCTTTCCCTGCTTCGTCGGGAAAGAGTTCCCGGCGTTCCCGTCGCATCTCAAGTGGAGGCCCTCTCAACAGGAACGGCGAGAGGAACTCCAGGGTCGTGCCACCATTCCAAGAGTCCCCCAGATGTCTCAGTCCATTCCAGAGGAACCTCTTTTCCCTTCACCGGCTCGTCTTTCACGCCGAGGATCGACTCACACCAAGGTGTCACGTGGCACAGCCCTGTGGTAAGCCTCGTGGGAAAGCCTCAAGCGAAAGCCTCGAGGGAAACCACAGATCCCTTGATCCACGTGACAGGAAGCGTGACACTACTGCTGCAGCTCGGGAGGAAAGCGCACGTGCATGCCCCCACTCGAGACGAGGCCTGACTCCCCTGGGGAGACTCAGAAGCTCCCCAAGATCCATGGCAACAATGGAGAGGAATCCTCAGGTTCCGGCCCCGATTCCACACAAGGTCTTAGGCCCCGGCATGGACGGGAGAGGAATCCCGAGATGGCCCCTAGCAACTCACACGGGGACTGGCCTTTCCTGAGGCCACCAGAGCGGGTCCCTGAGGTCCCCGTCGTAACTCGAGAAGACATGCCGCAACTCGAGAAAATCCAGGAGTTTCTCCCCTCCAGGCGAGATGAGGTCCATTTCCGCTGAGGCGTCTCGAGGCTGATCACACCTCACCTCTGGAACGTCGCAAGGGTCCTTCACACCCTTGGTGCAAATCAAGAAGTTCCCCGACATACCCGTCTCCACTCGAGAGGAAACACGAGGGTCCCGCCCACATCCAGAGGAGCCCCGTTTCCGCCTCGTAGCTCGAGATGAGGGATCCTTTCCCTGCTTCGTCGGGAAAGAGTTCCCGGCGTTCCCGTCGCATCTCAAGAGGAGGCCCTCTCAACAGGAACGGCGAGAGGAACTCCAGGGTCGTGCCACCATTCCCAGAGACCCCCAGATATCTCAGTCCATTCCAGAGGAACTTCTTTTCCCTTCACCGGCTCGTCTTTCACACCGAGGATCTACTCCCACCAAGGTGGCACGTGGCACAGCCCTGGGGGAAAGCCTCGTGGAAAAGCCTCGAGGGAAAGCCTCGAGGGAAACCACAGATCCCTTGATCCACGTGACAGGAAGCGTGACACTACTGCTGCAGCTCGGGAGGAAAGCGCACGTGCATGCCCCCACTCGAGACGAGGCCTGACTCCCCTGGGGAGACTCAGAAGCACCCCAAGATCCATGGCAACACTGGAGAGGAATCCTCAGTTTCCGGCCCCGACTCCACACAAGGTCTTAGGCCCCGGCATGGACGGGAGAGGAATCCCGAGATGGCCCCTACCAACTTGCACGGGGACTGGCCTCTCCTGAGGCCACCAGAGCGGGTCCCTGAGGTCCCCGTCGTAAGTCGAGAAGACCTGCCGCAACTCGAGAATATCCAGGAGGTTCTCTCCTCCATTCGAGATGAGGCCCATTTCCGCTGAGGCGTCTCGAGGCTGATCACACCTCACCTATGGAACTTTGAAAGGGTCCTTCACACCCTTGGTGCAAATCAAGAAGTTCCCCGACATACCCGTCTCCACTCGAGAGGAAACACGAGGGTCCCGCCCACATCCAGAGGAGCCGCGTGTCCGCCTCGTAGCTCGAGATGAGGGATCCTTTCCCTGCTTCATCGGGAAAGAGTTCCCGGCGTTCCCGTCGCATCTCAAGAGGAGGCCCTCTCAAGAGGATCGACGAGAGGAACTTCAGGGTCGTGACACCATTCCAAGAGTCCCCCAGATGTCTCAGTCCATTCCAGAGGAACTTCTTTTCCCTTCACCGGCTCGTTTTTCACGCCGAGGATCGACTCCCACCAAGCTGGCACGTGGCACAGCCCTTTGGGAAAGCCTCGTGGGAAAGCCTCGAGCGAAAGCCTCGAGGGAAACCACAGATCCCTTGATCCACGTGACAGGAAGCGTGACACTACTGCTGCAGCTCGGGAGGAAAGCGCACGTGCATGCCCCCACTCGAGACGAGGCCTGACTCCCCTGGGGAGACTGAGAAGCACCCCAAGATCCATGGCAACACTGGAGAGGAATCCTCAGGTTCCGGCCCCGACTCCACACAAGGCCTTAGGCCCCGGCATGGACGGGAGAGGAATCCCGAGATGGCCCCTAGCAACTCGCATGGGGACTGGCCTTTCCTGAGGCCACCAGAGCGGGTCCCTGAGGTCCCCGTCGTACCTCGAGAAGACCTGCCGCAACTCGAGAGAAACCAGGGGGTTCTCCCCTCCAGGCGAGATGAGGCCCATTTCCGCTGAGGCGTCTCGAGGCTGATCAAACTTCAGCTCTGGAACTTCGAAAGGGTCCTTCACACCCTTGGTGCAAATCAAGAAGTTCCCCGACATACCCGTCTCCACTCGAGAGGAAACACGAGGGTCCCGCCCACATCCAGAGGAGCCCCGTTTCCGTCTCGCAGCTCGAGATGAGGGATCCTTTCCCTGCTTCGTCGGGAAAGAGTTCACGCCATTCCTGTCGCATCTCAAGAGGAGGCCCTCTCAACAGGAACGGCGAGAGGAACTCCAAGGTCGTGCCACCATTCCGAGTCCCTCAGATGTCCCAGTCCACTCCAGAGGTACCTCTTTTGCCTTCACCGGCTCGTCTTTCACGCCGAGGATCGACTCCCACCAAGGTGGCACGTGGCACAGCCCTGTGGGAAAGCCTCGTGGGAAAGCCTCGAGCGAAAGCCTCGAGGGAAACCACAGATCCCTTGATCCACGTGACAGGAAGCGTGACACTACTGCTGCAGCTCGGGAGGAAAGCGCACGTGCATGCCCCCACTCGAGACGAGGCCTGAAACCCTGGGGAGACTCAGAAGCACCCCAAGATCCATGGCAACACTGGAGAGGAATCCTCAGGTTCCGGCCCCGACTCCACACAAGGACTGAGGCTGCGGCATGGACGGGAGAGGAATCCTGAGAGGTCCCCTAGGAACTCGCAGGGGAATGGCCTTTCCTGAGGCCACCAGAGCGGGTCCCTTAGGTCCCCGTCGTAACTCAAGAAGACCTGCCGCAACTCGAGAAAATCCAGGAGGTTCTCCCATCCAGGCTAAACGAGGCCCATTTCCGCTGAGGCGTCTCGAGGCTGATCACACCTCACCTCTGGAACTTCGAAAGGGTCCTTCACACCCATGGTGCTAATCAAGAAGTTCCCCGACATACCCGTCTCCACTCGAGAGGAAACACGAGGGTCCCGCCCACATCCAGAGGAGCCCCGTTTCCACCTCGTAGCTCGAGATGAGGGATCCTTTCCCTGCATCGTCGGGAAGGAGTTCCCGGCGTTCCCGACGCATCTCAAGGGGAGGCCCTCTCAACAGAAACGGCGAGAGGAACTCCAGGGTCGTGCCACCATTCGAAGAGACCCCCAGATGTCTCAGTCCATTCCAGAGGAACCTCTTTTCCCTTGACCGGCTCGTCTTTCACGCCGAGGATCCACTCACACCAAGGTGGCACGTGGCACAGCCCTGTGGGAAAGCCTCGTGGGAAAGCCTCGAGCGAAAGCCTCGAGGGAAACCACAGATCCCTTGATCCACGTGACAGGAAGCGTGACACTACGGCTGCAGCTCGGGAGGAAAGCGCACGTGCATGCCCCCACTCGAGACGAGGCCTGACTCCCCTGGGGAGACTCAGAAGCACCCCAAGATCCATGGCAACACTGGAGAGGAATCCTCAGGTTCCGGCCCCGACTCCACACAAGGTCTTAGGCCCCGGCATGGACGGGAGAGGAATCCCGAGATGGCCCCTACCAACTTGCACGGGGACTGGCCTCTCCAGAGGCCACCAGAGCGGGTCCCTGAGGTCCCCGTCGTAAGTCGAGAAGACCTGCCGCAACACGAGAATATCCAGGAGGTTCTCCCCTCCAGGCGAGATGAGGCCCATTTCCACTGAGGCGTCTCGAGGCTGATCACACCTCACCTCTGGAACTTTGAAAGGGTCCTTCACACCCTTGGTGCAAATCAAGAAGTTCCCCGACATACCCGTCTCCACTCGAGAGGAAACACGAGGGTCCCGCCCACATCCATAGGAGCCGCGTTTCCGCCTCGTAGCTCGAGATGAGGGATCCTTTCCCTGCTTCATCGGGAAAGAGTTCCCGGCGTTCCCGTCGCATCTCAAGAGGAGGCCCTCTCAAGAGGATCGACGAGAGGAACTTCAGGGTCGTGCCACCATTCCAAGAGTCCCCCAGATGTCTCAGTCCATTCCAGAGGAACCTCTTTTCCCTTCACCGGCTCGTTTTTCACGCCGAGGATCGACTCCCACCAAGGTGGCACGTGGCACAGCCCTGTGAGAAAGCCTCGTGGGAAAGCCTCGAGCGAAAGCCTCGAGGGAAACCACAGATCCCTTGATCCACGTGACAGGAAGCGTGACACTACTGCTGCAGCTCGGGAGGAAAGCGCACGTGCATGCCCCCACTCGAGACGAGGCCTGACTCCCCTGGGGAGACTCAGAAGCACCCCAAGATCCATGGCAACACTGGAGAGGAATCCTCAGGTTCCGGCCCCGACTCCACACAAGGTCTTAGGCCCCGGCATGGACGGGAGAGGAATCCCGAGATGGCCCCTACCAACTTGCACGGGGACTGGCCTCTCCTGAGGCCACCAGAGCGGGTCCCTGAGGTCCCCGTCGTAAGTCGAGAAGACCTGCCGCAACTCGAGAATATCCAGGAGGTTCTCCCCTCCAGGCGAGATGAGGCCCATTTCCACTGAGACGTCTCGAGGCTGATCACACCTCACCTCTGGAACTTTGAAAGGGTCCTTCACACCCTTGGTGCAAATCAAGAAGTTCCCCGACATACCCGTCTCCACTCGTGAGGAAACAAGAGGGTCCCGCCCACATCCAGAGGAGCCCCGTTTCCGCCTCGTAGCTCGAGATGAGGGATCCTTTCCCTGCTTCGTCGGGAAAGAGTTCCCGGCGTTCCCGTCGCATCTCAAGTGGAGGCCCTCTCAACAGGAACGGCGAGAGGAACTCCAGGGTCGTGCCACCATTCCAAGAGTCCCCCAGATGTCTCAGTCCATTCCAGAGGAACCTCTTTTCCCTTCACCGGCTCGTCTTTCACGCCGAGGATCGACTCACACCAAGGTGTCACGTGGCACAGCCCTGTGGTAAGCCTCGTGGGAAAGCCTCAAGCGAAAGCCTCGAGGGAAACCACAGATCCCTTGATCAACGTGACAGGAAGCGTGACACTACTGCTGCAGCTCGGGAGGAAAGCGCACGTGCATGCCCCCACTCGAGACGAGGCCTGACTCCCCTGGGGAGACTCAGAAGCTCCCCAAGATCCATGGCAACAATGGAGAGGAATCCTCAGGTTCCGGCCCCGATTCCACACAAGGTCTTAGGCCCCGGCATGGACGGGAGAGGAATCCCGAGATGGCCCCTAGCAACTCACACGGGGACTGGCCTTTCCTGAGGCCACCAGAGCGGGTCCCTGAGGTCCCCGTCGTAACTCGAAAAGACATGCCGCAACTCGAGAAAATCCAGGAGTTTCTCCCCTCCAGGCGAGATGAGGTCCATTTCCGCTGAGGCGTCTCGAGGCTGATCACACCTCACCTCTGGAACGTTGCAAGGGTCCTTCACACCCTTGGTGCAAATCAAGAAGTTCCCCGACATACCCGTCTCCACTCGAGAGGAAACACGAGGGTCCCGCCCACATCCAGAGGAGCCCCGTTTCCGCCTCGTAGCTCGAGATGAGGGATCCTTTCCCTGCTTCGTCGGGAAAGAGTTCCCGGCGTTCCCGTCGCATCTCAAGAGGAGGCCCTCTCAACAGGAACGGCGAGAGGAACTCCAGGGTCGTGCCACCATTCCCAGAGACCCCCAGATATCTCAGTCCATTCCAGAGGAACTTCTTTTCCCTTCACCGGCTCGTCTTTCACACCGAGGATCTACTCCCACCAAGGTGGCACGTGGCACAGCCCTGGGGGAAAGCCTCGTGGAAAAGCCTCGAGGGAAAGCCTCGAGGGAAACCACAGATCCCTTGATCCACGTGACAGGAAGCGTGACACTACTGCTGCAGCTCGGGAGGAAAGCGCACGTGCATGCCCCCACTCGAGACGAGGCCTGACTCCCCTGGGGAGACTCAGAAGCACCCCAAGATCCATGGCAACACTGGAGAGGAATCCTCAGTTTCCGGCCCCGACTCCACACAAGGTCTTAGGCCCCGGCATGGACGGGAGAGGAATCCCGAGATGGCCCCTACCAACTTGCACGGGGACTGGCCTCTCCTGAGGCCACCAGAGCGGGTCCCTGAGGTCCCCGTCGTAAGTCGAGAAGACCTGCCGCAACTCGAGAATATCCAGGAGGTTCTCCCCTCCAGGCGAGATGAGGCCCATTTCCACTGAGGCGTCTCGAGGCTGATCACACCTCACCTATGGAACTTTGAAAGGGTCCTTCACACCCTTGGTGCAAATCAAGAAGTTCCCCGACATACCCGTCTCCACTCGAGAGGAAACACGAGGGTCCCGCCCACATCCAGAGGAGCCGCGTGTCCGCCTCGTAGCTCGAGATGAGGGATCCTTTCCCTGCTTCATCGGGAAAGAGTTCCCGGCGTTCCCGTCGCATCTCAAGAGGAGGCCCTCTCAAGAGGATCGACGAGAGGAACTTCAGGGTCGTGCCACCATTCCAAGAGTCCCCCAGATGTCTCAGTCCATTCCAGAGGAACTTCTTTTCCCTTCACCGGCTCGTTTTTCACGCCGAGGATCGACTCCCACCAAGCTGGCACGTGGCACAGCCCTTTGGGAAAGCCTCGTGGGAAAGCCTCGAGCGAAAGCCTCGAGGGAAACCACAGATCCCTTGATCCACGTGACAGGAAGCGTGACACTACTGCTGCAGCTCGGGAGGAAAGCGCACGTGCATGCCCCCACTCGAGACGAGGCCTGACTCCCCTGGGGAGACTCAGAAGCACCCCAAGATCCATGGCAACACTGGAGAGGAATCCTCAGGTTCCGGCCCCGACTCCACACAAGGCCTTAGGCCCCGGCATGGACGGGAGAGGAATCCCGAGATGGCCCCTAGCAACTCGCATGGGGACTGGCCTTTCCTGAGGCCACCAGAGCGGGTCCCTGAGGTCCCCGTCGTACCTCGAGAAGACCTGCCGCAACTCGAGAGAAACCAGGGGGTTCTCCCCTCCAGGCGAGATGAGGCCCATTTCCGCTGAGGCGTCTCGAGGCTGATCAAACTTCAGCTCTGGAACTTCGAAAGGGTCCTTCACACCCTTGGTGCAAATCAAGAAGTTCCCCGACATACCCGTCTCCACTCGAGAGGAAACACGAGGGTCCCGCCCACATCCAGAGGAGCCCCGTTTCCGTCTCGCAGCTCGAGATGAGGGATCCTTTCCCTGCTTCGTCGGGAAAGAGTTCACGCCATTCCTGTCGCATCTCAAGAGGAGGCCCTCTCAACAGGAACGGCGAGAGGAACTCCAAGGTCGTGCCACCATTCCGAGTCCCTCAGATGTCCCAGTCCACTCCAGAGGTACCTCTTTTGCCTTCACCGGCTCGTCTTTCACGCCGAGGATCGACTCCCACCAAGGTGGCACGTGGCACAGCCCTGTGGGAAAGCCTCGTGGGAAAGCCTCGAGCGAAAGCCTCGAGGGAAACCACAGATCCCTTGATCCACGTGACAGGAAGCGTGACACTACTGCTGCAGCTCGGGAGGAAAGCGCACGTGCATGCCCCCACTCGAGACGAGGCCTGAAACCCTGGGGAGACTCAGAAGCACCCCAAGATCCATGGCAACACTGGAGAGGAATCCTCAGGTTCCGGCCCCGACTCCACACAAGGACTGAGGCTGCGGCATGGACGGGAGAGGAATCCCGAGAGGTCCCCTAGGAACTCGCAGGGGAATGGCCTTTCCTGAGGCCACCAGAGCGGGTCCCTTAGGTCCCCGTCGTAACTCAAGAAGACCTGCCGCAACTCGAGAAAATCCAGGAGGTTCTCCCATCCAGGCTAAACGAGGCCCATTTCCGCTGAGGCGTCTCGAGGCTGATCACACCTCATCTCTGGAACTTCGAAAGGGTCCTTCACACCCATGGTGCTAATCAAGAAGTTCCCCGACATACCCGTCTCCACTCGAGAGGAAACACGAGGGTCCCGCCCACATCCAGAGGAGCCCCGTTTCCACCTCGTAGCTCGAGATGAGGGATCCTTTCCCTGCATCGTCGGGAAGGAGTTCCCGGCGTTCCCGACGCATCTCAAGGGGAGGCCCTCTCAACAGAAACGGCGAGAGGAACTCCAGGGTCGTGCCACCATTCGAAGAGACCCGCAGATGTCTCAGTCCATTCCAGAGGAACCTCTTTTCCCTTGACCGGCTCGTCTTTCACGCCGAGGATCCACTCACACCAAGGTGGCACGTGGCACAGCCCTGTGGCAAAGCCTCGTGGGAAAGCCTCGAGCGAAAGCCTCGAGGGAAACCACAGATCCCTTGATCCACGTGACAGGAAGCGTGACACTACGGCTGCAGCTCGGGAGGAAAGCGCACGTGCATGCCCCCACTCGAGACGAGGCCTGACTCCCCTGGGGAGACTCAGAAGCACCCCAAGATCCATGGCAACACTGGAGAGGAATCCTCAGGTTCCGGCCCCGACTCCACACAAGGTCTTAGGCCCCGGCATGGACGGGAGAGGAATCCCGAGATGGCCCCTACCAACTTGCACGGGGACTGGCCTCTCCAGAGGCCACCAGAGCGGGTCCCTGAGGTCCCCGTCGTAAGTCGAGAAGACCTGCCGCAACTCGAGAATATCCAGGAGGTTCTCCCCTCCAGGCGAGATGAGGCCCATTTCCACTGAGGCGTCTCGAGGCTGATCACACCTCACCTCTGGAACTTTGAAAGGGTCCTTCACACCCTTGGTGCAAATCAAGAAGTTCCCCGACATACCCGTCTCCACTCGAGAGGAAACACGAGGGTCCCGCCCACATCCAGAGGAGCCGCGTTTCCGCCTCGTAGCTCGAGATGAGGGATCCTTTCCCTGCTTCATCGGGAAAGAGTTCCCGGCATTCCCGTCGCATCTCAAGAGGAGGCCCTCTCAAGAGGATCGACGAGAGGAACTTCAGGGTCGTGCCACCATTCCAAGAGTCCCCCAGATGTCTCAGTCCATTCCAGAGGAACCTCTTTTCCCTTCACCGGCTCGTTTTTCACGCCGAGGATCGACTCCCACCAAGGTGGCACGTGGCACAGCCCTGTGAGAAAGCCTCGTGGGAAAGCCTCGAGCGAAAGCCTCCAGGGAAACCACAGATCCCTTGATCCACGTGACAGGAAGCGTGACACTACTGCTGCAGCTCGGGAGGAAAGCGCACGTGCATGCCCCCACTCGAGACGAGGCCTGACTCCCCTGGGGAGACTCAGAAGCACCCCAAGATCCATGGCAACACTGGAGAGGAATCCTCAGTTTTCGGCCCCGACTCCACAAAAGGACTGAGGCCCCGGCATGGACGGGAGAGGAATACCGAGATGGCCCCTAGTAACTCGCACGGGGACTGGCCTTTCCTGAGGCCACCAGAGCGGGTCCCTGAGGTCCCCGTCGTAACTCGAGAAGACCTGCCGCAACTCGAGAGAAACCAGGAGGTTCTCCCCTCCAGGCGAGATGAGGCCCATTTCCGCTGAGGCGTCTCGAGGCTGATCATACCTCACCTCTGGAACTTCGAAAGGGTCCTTCACACCCTTGGTGCAAATCAAGAAGTTCCCCGACATACCCGTCTCCACTCGAGAGGAAACACGAGGGTCCCGCCCACATCCAGAGGAGCCCCGTTTCCACCTCGTAGCTCGAGATGAGGGATCCTTTCCCTGCTTCGTCGGGAAAGAGTTTACGCCGTTCCTGTCGCATCTCAAGAGGAGGCCCTCTCAACAGGAACGGCGAGAGGAACTCCAGGGTCGTGCCACCATTCCGAGTCCCTCAGATGTCCCAGTCCACTCCAGAGGAACCTCTTTTGCCTTCACCGGCTTTCTTTCACGCCGAGGATCGACTCCCACCAAGGTGGCACGTGGCACAGCCCTGTGGGAAAGCCTCGTGGGAAAGCCTCGAGCGAAAGCCTCGAGGGAAACCACAGATCCCTTGATCCACGTGACAGGAAGCGTGACACTACTGCTGCAGCTCGGGAGGAAAGCGCACGTGCATGCCCCCACTCGAGACGAGGCCTGACTCCCCTGGGGAGACTCAGAAGCACCCCAAGATCCATGGCAACACTGGAGAGGAATCCTCAGGTTCCGTCCCCGACTCCACACAAAGTCTTAGGCCCCGGCATGGACGGGAGAGGAATCCCGAGTTGTCCCCTAGCAATTCGCACGGGGACTGGCCTTTCCTGAGGCCACCAGAGCGGTTCCCCGAGATTCCCGTCGTAACTCGAGAAGACCTGCCGCAACTCGAGAAAATCCAGGAGGTTCTCCCCTCCAGGCGAGATGAGGCCCATTTCCGCTGAGGCGTCTCGAGGCTGATCACACCTCACCTCTGGAACTTCAAAAGAGTCCTTCACACCCTTGGTGCAAATCAAGAAGTTCCCCGACATACCCGTCTCCACTCGAGAGGAAACACGAGGGTCCCGCCCACATCCAGAGGAGCCCCGTTTCCGCCTCGTAGCTCGAGATGAGGGATCCTTTCCCTGCTTCGTCGGGAAAGAGTTCCCGGCGTTCCCGTCGCATCTCAAGAGGAGGCCCTCTCAACAGGAACGGCGAGAGGAACTCCAGGGTCGTGCCACCATTCCCAGAGACCCCCAGATATCTCAGTCCATTCCAGAGGAACTTCTTTTCCCTTCACCGGCTCGTCTTTCACACCGAGGATCTACTCCCACCAAGGTGGCACGTGGCACAGCCCTGGGGGAAAGCCTCGTGGAAAAGCCTCGAGGGAAAGCCTCGAGGGAAACCACAGATCCCTTGATCCACGTGACAGGAAGCGTGACACTACTGCTGCAGCTCGGGAGGAAAGCGCACGTGCATGCCCCCACTCGAGACGAGGCCTGACTCCCCTGGGGAGACTCAGAAGCACCCCAAGATCCATGGCAACACTGGAGAGGAATCCTCAGTTTCCGGCCCCGACTCCACACAAGGTCTTAGGCCCCGGCATGGACGGGAGAGGAATCCCGAGATGGCCCCTACCAACTTGCACGGGGACTGGCCTCTCCTGAGGCCACCAGAGCGGGTCCCTGAGGTCCCCGTCGTAAGTCGAGAAGACCTGCCGCAACTCGAGAATATCCAGGAGGTTCTCCCCTCCAGGCGAGATGAGGCCCATTTCCACTGAGGCGTCTCGAGGCTGATCACACCTCACCTATGGAACTTTGAAAGGGTCCTTCACACCCTTGGTGCAAATCAAGAAGTTCCCCGACATACCCGTCTCCACTCGAGAGGAAACACGAGGGTCCCGCCCACATCCAGAGGAGCCGCGTGTCCGCCTCGTAGCTCGAGATGAGGGATCCTTTCCCTGCTTCATCGGGAAAGAGTTCCCGGCGTTCCCGTCGCATCTCAAGAGGAGGCCCTCTCAAGAGGATCGACGAGAGGAACTTCAGGGTCGTGCCACCATTCCAAGAGTCCCCCAGATGTCTCAGTCCATTCCAGAGGAACTTCTTTTCCCTTCACCGGCTCGTTTTTCACGCCGAGGATCGACTCCCACCAAGCTGGCACGTGGCACAGCCCTTTGGGAAAGCCTCGTGGGAAAGCCTCGAGCGAAAGCCTCGAGGGAAACCACAGATCCCTTGATCCACGTGACAGGAAGCGTGACACTACTGCTGCAGCTCGGGAGGAAAGCGCACGTGCATGCCCCCACTCGAGACGAGGCCTGACTCCCCTGGGGAGACTGAGAAGCACCCCAAGATCCATGGCAACACTGGAGAGGAATCCTCAGGTTCCGGCCCCGACTCCACACAAGGCCTTAGGCCCCGGCATGGACGGGAGAGGAATCCCGAGATGGCCCCTAGCAACTCGCATGGGGACTGGCCTTTCCTGAGGCCACCAGAGCGGGTCCCTGAGGTCCCCGTCGTACCTCGAGAAGACCTGCCGCAACTCGAGAGAAACCAGGGGGTTCTCCCCTCCAGGCGAGATGAGGCCCATTTCCGCTGAGGCGTCTCGAGGCTGATCAAACTTCAGCTCTGGAACTTCGAAAGGGTCCTTCACACCCTTGGTGCAAATCAAGAAGTTCCCCGACATACCCGTCTCCACTCGAGAGGAAACACGAGGGTCCCGCCCACATCCAGAGGAGCCCCGTTTCCGTCTCGCAGCTCGAGATGAGGGATCCTTTCCCTGCTTCGTCGGGAAAGAGTTCACGCCATTCCTGTCGCATCTCAAGAGGAGGCCCTCTCAACAGGAACGGCGAGAGGAACTCCAAGGTCGTGCCACCATTCCGAGTCCCTCAGATGTCCCAGTCCACTCCAGAGGTACCTCTTTTGCCTTCACCGGCTCGTCTTTCACGCCGAGGATCGACTCCCACCAAGGTGGCACGTGGCACAGCCCTGTGGGAAAGCCTCGTGGGAAAGCCTCGAGCGAAAGCCTCGAGGGAAACCACAGATCCCTTGATCCACGTGACAGGAAGCGTGACACTACTGCTGCAGCTCGGGAGGAAAGCGCACGTGCATGCCCCCACTCGAGACGAGGCCTGAAACCCTGGGGAGACTCAGAAGCACCCCAAGATCCATGGCAACACTGGAGAGGAATCCTCAGGTTCCGGCCCCGACTCCACACAAGGACTGAGGCTGCGGCATGGACGGGAGAGGAATCCCGAGAGGTCCCCTAGGAACTCGCAGGGGAATGGCCTTTCCTGAGGCCACCAGAGCGGGTCCCTTAGGTCCCCGTCGTAACTCAAGAAGACCTGCCGCAACTCGAGAAAATCCAGGAGGTTCTCCCATCCAGGCTAAACGAGGCCCATTTCCGCTGAGGCGTCTCGAGGCTGATCACACCTCACCTCTGGAACTTCGAAAGGGTCCTTCACACCCATGGTGCTAATCAAGAAGTTCCCCGACATACCCGTCTCCACTCGAGAGGAAACACGAGGGTCCCGCCCACATCCAGAGGAGCCCCGTTTCCACCTCGTAGCTCGAGATGAGGGATCCTTTCCCTGCATCGTCGGGAAGGAGTTCCCGGCGTTCCCGACGCATCTCAAGGGGAGGCCCTCTCAACAGAAACGGCGAGAGGAACTCCAGGGTCGTGCCACCATTCGAAGAGACCCCCAGATGTCTCAGTCCATTCCAGAGGAACCTCTTTTCCCTTGACCGGCTCGTCTTTCACGCCGAGGATCCACTCACACCAAGGTGGCACGTGGCACAGCCCTGTGGCAAAGCCTCGTGGGAAAGCCTCGAGCGAAAGCCTCGAGGGAAA